>NC_039361.1:120892393-121079602 GCF_003573695.1 Papaver somniferum | reverse complement strand
GGGGGGGGTAACATCAAATGAGTTCAGGGAGGAACTATTGGTAATGAACCCCAAGCTTGGAAATTTAGAAAAGGACGCAACAGAGGCAGGAAAAACTGACCATTGATACTCTTTGCAGGCAGAATAAAAGAATAATGGCCAGAAAAAAACGCAAATCTGAAGCTGCGTGAAACACTTGACTTATGTCAAAGGGAATGATGAAAAATGGTTTTTTGTAATTATATTTGTGAGCTTATCTCATTGGAAAGTCATTATTGCTCACATGTAAAACTGAAAATGGGGGCTTTTGCCTTGTTACATTTTTCTTTTTAAAACTTATCCTTTCTTCTTAAAAGAAAAAAATCTGAAAATACAGTACAAACCACAGCAAAAATGGGTCAGTTTGAATCTGCAGGTCCCATCCCAAATGCCAACCCCATCAGCAATGCGCTTTGAAGTCCAACAAACCCTCCGACATCATCCCGGGCCTGGAAACTACTTATGAGATTACGCGTACCTATCATAGCCCAAGAAGTTTGCAAAGACGGAAGTATACTAATGGCACGTGTGATCCTGAAACCCTAAAAATGCAGTATAAAATCTCGTTACTCCTCATTCTCCCCTTCGCCGTGTTAGGTTATTGTTTTGCTCTGCAAGTACCTCAATATGCAGATCTTCGTTAAAACCCTAACAGGGAAGACAATAACCCTTGAGGTTGAGAGCAGTGATACAATCGACAATGTCAAAGCTAAGATCCAAGACAAAGAGGGAATCCCTCCAGATCAACAGCGTTTGATTTTCGCAGGAAAGCAACTGGAAGATGGTCGTACTCTAGCTGATTACAATATCCAGAAAGAATCAACACTTCATTTGGTTTTACGTCTGAGAGGTGGTGCTAAGAAAAGGAAGAAGAAGACCTACACTAAACCAAAGAAGATCAAGCACAAGCATAGGAAAGTGAAGTTGGCCGTGTTGCAGTTTTACAAAGTTGATGATCTTGGAAAAGTTCAGAGGTTGAGAAAGGAGTGCCCTAATTCTGAGTGTGGTGCTGGGACTTTCATGGCTAATCATTTTGATCGTCATTATTGTGGTAAGTGTGGTTTGACATATGTTTACCAGAAGGCTGGAGATGTCTGAGAGTCTCTTTTATGAATTTACTTTTGTTTTTGAAAGATTCTGAAATTTTGATTTAGGGTTTATGTATTTGATGGTGGATATTTAATCTTTAAATTTTAGTTAACGCACTGGAGTTATCTATTTAATCTATCTTAGCATATATGCTCATACTTTATTTTGATGATTTATAATTTGATGGGTTAATTATATAATGTTAGTCACCAACATGAGAAATCCTTTTTGTTTTTTGATGCCATGTTGTGAATAATTTGTATTTTTGATTCAGAATTATGTGCTCTGACACTCTCAGCCACTGCTGAGTTGAATTGACTACTGTTTCAAGGTTAATTGAGATTTTACTCCTATGTATGTGAATGATTTTGTAAAGATGGTGGTGATTTTATCCTCCATGGAGTGAGCTTGGTATTAAGATCTGCAACTCTTTTGTAGAAGAATTGCCACAACCAACAGTTATTTACCGCATTAGTTTTTTCAAACTATAGTTATAGTTAAGGTTGAACAAAATCATTCTACTTAGAAAACCTGAAAAATCTAGACTATGTAGTCTTATACCCTAGAAAGATCTGCAACTCTTTTATATAAGAAAGTTGCAAACAATAGTTGTTTACTGCATTATTTGTGCATTAAGTTGGTAGTTTTAAGAATTTTCAACTTGGTTATCGAAGTAAAATGAGAAATTTGCCACTTTAAGTGTTGATCAACTAGGTGTTTCCATTTGCGCCGTTTTGTCTAGGAAGATAAATACATTTACATGGGTGCTCCAAAATAAGATTAACAGTACAAGTATTACTGTGCAAAACAAGATTAAAGGAGATAATGATTGTTGAAGTTTTCCAGCTCTTATGATTCATTATATTTCTCTAGCATTTTTTTGATTAGTTATATTTCTCTAGCTCTTAGTTATTATAAAGCATCTGAACTCTGATTTAAAGTTTTTTGGAAGAGAAATAAATAACCAGTTGAATGCTGTGTTGATGTGATTTTCTTTTCATAACAAAAGTAGATGTGACTTTCTTTTCATAACAAAATTTAGGTTCTTCTCAAACCTTGTATGCTCTACTTGGTTACCACTTGGGCCTAGCATCGTATTGCTTGTTCTCGACTCTGAGGCTGGAGAATTTTTTTAATTGGACGTCCTGGAATTTAGATGTGGTTATTTCTACTACTTCTGGCTATGGCTTACTTCATTTTTGTAAATGTCAAGAGCATGTGCTATGATAGGATTGCTTTCACAGATTTCATAGAGATTCTTGCCATCTCCCCAAGCATACATTAAAGTAGAAATTAAAATTAATATTCAATCCCGAACTTCTTGAGCTTTAGAAGAAAACTGAGTCCGGAGCTTCTTGAGCGTTTTAGACTTTCTAGTAATGCTCATCTCCTACTCTTCCATTCCTCTTGGTGGGTTAGGATCTTCCCAATTTGCAGGCTTACTTTCTAAAAATCTTACTCCGTTTGTTTCCTTCGGAAATTTGCTTGGCTTGTGCTACCAACATCACTTTGGAAACTCGCTTCCCTTGTGCTAGACTAGACCTTTTGTCCCTGCTGTCTCTCCTCTCTGCCAGTTTTGCAAGACTCGAACCTCGAACTTCAGAAACTGAACTTGGTTTCATTTTGAATCATTGCAACTTATCGCTATGTGAGGTTCTGAGTTAATCAGTAATCAGGTTCGTATCAGCAAGGTAAACTCTTGCCGCTCCTTCTTTTGTAACTAATTATGTGTTGTCGGTCGTTTGTTTTTACTTTTGGAGTTTAATCGACTTGGTGACTACGGATTCTAGGCGAATTAGCACCTTAAGCATCACATCTTTCCTCTGGTTCCCCTGCTATTACTCTTCCCAGACTGGATACTGGATAGCGGGTTGGATTTCTTCTCATATCCTTTCTGACCATCAGATTCTCATTGAGACCATTCTTCGGTTCATCAGAAAATCGTTGTTCTATCCATTTTGACGGCATCAACGCTTGTCCTACACAGCTAGTCACCCGCATCAGATTGTTTTGGAACTCCACACCTTCCATTCTGTCACCTCCATCACCCATCCTCTCTTCTTCTACCACTTTACTACCCACTCTATTCTCACCTCTGCTGACTGCACCCTAGAAATCGATCGACAAGTCCTACAAGGTCGATGGCAACCCGTCGGTTAAGCTATTCTGCTTTTCTTGGTGATTGGCAACTCCATTATTGACTTCATTTTCGGATCAGGATGGTCATAATTTGGTCACAATTTCATGCAGAGGCCCAAGTAGTCACAATCGCATTTGGTATCCACACTGACTGCAAACAACTATCAAAGATCAGCAATAACCCTATGGCGGTAAATTAGTAATCTACAATAAAGAACTGCATATTGCCTCTGGCAGATTGCTTCATGCAGAACCCACCCAAATAGCTTGCACACATATTTCTCGGTTCCCACTGCTGCAGGCGACAGTTTAGCCTAGGAAGCCAGGTTAATCCGATTGCATACCACCTGACTTCGCGGATTCTTTTGGTCGGAGACGTCCCTTTAATGTATTTATGTTTGGGGCAGCTCCCTATCCCCCACTTGTAAACATTCTTTAACATAAATAAGGGTCCGGATCATGGGACTGAAAATTTTAACGCATGATATTGACACAAGCATCTAACCGTCCATTACGGTGAATCTAAAGGTTGTCAAGTGTAATGAGTTGGCATATGTTTTAGTCATAATAAACTATACGGCTCCAGCTAAGCCGAGCCAAGGAAAACAAAGTTTGTCTTGCGACGTTTTCGGGTTAAGTAGTTTAGTCTTCTTCCCCAATTTTCCATTACGGTACTGATAACTTCTTTTATTTCTTCTTCCTATTCTCATTTGTACTTGTGATTTCATAGATTATTTTAACATCATTTGTTTTCTTTTCTCTTTCTATTGAAGTAAAGATTTTTCCTAAACTAGATCGGGCAAGGCTATGTCGTGTTAGCATATAATGGCCAAGAGTAGTCTGTTGATTGCATACTTTTTTTGTATCGTTATTCAATTATCATAAGTATCTTTCATTTGTGGGGGATGTTATGCATATATTTTAAGTTTTTCATTTGGATTCAGGACAATTATCCACGGATGACTTGACAAAGCTGATGACAATCAAGTGTTGATTGGTGAAAGTAATGATCTGAATGGATTTTTGAGCGAAAAACACAATGATAGACTTAAAATCTCATGAATGGATTTCAAATCTTCGAGCTGTATTTATGGTTTATTCGTTTGAGCAATTTATTGAAAATGGAGATAAAAGAGTTCCCAATTAGGCGAAGAAGATGAACAGATATTGGCAGAAACTTTTGATGTTTTAATTTTCCACGTCGAATTATACTGTATTATGTTATTGGCTCGGTTTGGCTGGAGCCGGAAAGTTTATGTAGGTTGAAAACATGCCACCTTATCATACTTGACAGCCATTAGATGAATTATAATGAATCATTAGATGAATAGATGTTTGTGTCAAAACCATGCGTCAAAATTCTGAGTCCCATGATCCGAACCCCATAAATATTTGCTCTTCCATAAAAAAATAAAAAAATATTTCGTCAGGGTGGCCCATGATTTAAATTGAAAACATACTAGCATAGTAGCATTTTTTGTTTTTTTGTAAGTTAATAATGCATTCAAAAGACTAACTTTGGGAGTTAGTAATCCGTACAACACGATGAGTAGAGCCATCTAATGTTGGGCTTGATGAATCAACTTTAACATTTGATTTATCTACTTCTAGAGCTACTCTAATACATTCAGGAGGTTCTTTTCTCCAATTAAGAGTTGATCTGAAGTTTTTGGCTTCTTTGGCCATTAAGTCAGCTACATTGTTAGCTGTTCTTGGAACAAAATAGAAACCTAAAAAGTTATTACAAGACTTAAGTTCATTGGTAGCTTCTTCTAATATAGATATACTCTGCCATTCTAACGAAGATTCAATACCATTAAGGTAATCAAAAAGATTTTTGCAGTCACCCTCTATTGAGAAATTTGACAAGCCAATTTCTGCCGCCCATTTAGCTCCCTGCAACAGACCTAGGGCTTCCGCTTCTTCAGGGGTAGAGGCTGTGAAAGCTCCTGCTCTTCCTTGTTCAAGAGTTCCTGCATCACTTCTAAGAATTAAAGAGAAACCTGCTGGCAAATTAGCTGAAATCCAAGCCGCATCAATATTTAATTTCGGTTGAGATCTCTTAAGAGGATTCCAGTTAGGGGTTAAAAATTTTCCTTTTTTAACTTGATTTAGTAATGGGTGATCCTTGTACCAGAATTTTAAGTATCTACGGATTTCCGTACCTAATTGTGCACTTGTCTGCTGTTTGTTTTCAAAAACTAGATTGCATCTCTCCTTCCATATGAACCATGCTTTTGTCAGTGCAATTTCTACAGGTATAATGGTGCTCTTTTTATTTATCCAATAATAATAAATATTATATCACTGCTACCATTTCCACTATCATTTTATTTTTGCTCCTACAATAATAATAAATAAATAGCTCTCTCAAACTCCACCATCACCACCTCCAAAACAACATCATAAGCACTACTATTTTTATTACCACCACCATCTGCTGCACCAAAATCCACCACCTACAACGTTGCTGCAAACACAAAAATCACCAGCACTGCCACCACCACAACATCCACTACCACTGCTGCAAACACAACAACCACATGCATAACAACAACAATGACCACCAACAACACCAACCATCATCACCACCACAGCATCTACTAAAATCAACAACTTATGGATCTTGATTATCTTAATCTTATTCTGGATTAACTAAAGAATACATGTCGCGTGAGGCACCATTATGCAGTTGGTCAAATTATGGATACTTTTTCTGCCAGAATGAGAAATCATAATGAGACAACGTCACAAAACATGGACATACATGTAGGCTTTCTGCGGGTGAAGTTTGATTCTGACAACATATTGAAATCAACAAGAAATTCAATAACAATCTAACACCGAGATTCAAAAAAAAAATGTATATTTAACGAGGGAGTAATTTCGATATAACTCCCACTGTTCTCATTCATCTTGCGTTACAGTGTCTTTTAGCTATGTTAATGTGGTGCATCCATGAAAATGCAACAGCTCACACCATGTGTTTTGCTTGCGATGGTTTAAATTAGTTGCTCGAGTTTGTCCAGGTTCATTTTGAAAATTAGATATCATATCAGTTTTAGTATTGAGTCAAAAAAATAATTTAGTACAAGACAAGTTTTGCCGAAGTGTGAGCCAGAATATAATAGAAACTTGAAGTTGCGAAATTGAGTTATTGCATGTGAATAATACCTGATGTATTTAAATGATAACTACATGACAGTTGGTTAGAAATTTCAAGTTCTAATAATTTTGGATCTCAAGTGCTAAAAGCTGATTTTGAACCCAATGATGCTCTTTTTACATGACGCAATGAATTTTATAACACAGTATATCATCAACTTTTTCTCCAACCTCGATTCCGCTAGTGTTTCCAACTCCTTTACTTCTTCTCTTGAACTCCTCCTTCTGTTCATTCGATTATTTCTCGAACTTCAAATTACATCCTAAAGTCAAACATAAAAATGCGTTTCTTATTAATTTTATCAAGCCATCATATAGGTACCAATACAAAATCGCTACAAAACAACGAAATAAATCACAAAATAAACCCTAGTCGAAAATAAATCAAAATGAGTACCAAATTGAAACTCCTTTTCCCTTGTTTTACCTCTTTTTTTCTTTTTATGATTGAATCTTAGATTCAATTATTCATGATAATTATCATCATCTCTTCCTAATTAGAGAAAATTCTCTAAGAACTAACATCATCAATCTTAGGTTTTTCCAAGCAAATCTTGTTGAAATTGAAATGAAACTATTTTTTTTTCTTCTGATGTTCGAGATTAGTTTGTCGCCGATTCATCACTAGATTTAAGATTGTTAGTTGAATCAAGTGAAAATCGATCTAAATCGATTGTTAAGGAGGTGATGGTGATGTTGCTACTGGTAATGGATTTAGTGGGCATATATGAAGTGGTGTTGGAACTGGTTGTGGGTTTTCTAGAGGTAGTGCACTAGGAGACGGTGGATGAAGTAAAGGTGGTGTTGTAGTAGAGGCGGCGATGGAAATGTGGTGGCGACGATGCAGATGGTATTGGTGGTTGTCGCTGAGAGAGAAGGAAGAGAACTAGAAAAGAAACGATTAATTTACTCGATAGAGAGCGAAATTAGATCTAAGCTTTTATGTGGAGAGGGTATATTTGGTATTGTTGATTAAATTGATTTTCTTTTATTAAATGAGGGGTATAATTACAGTTGATAAGGGTTTTCAGGAAGGCTCATTCATATCAGGGGTATACATAACATTTCCGCTTTTTAATTTTGACTTCATAAGAGCAATCGCAGCGTTGTTTCCAAAAGCCATATTTGGAAACAAAACGTACCGTACTCCTGATTGTCAAAAGCTATATTCGTAGCCAAATTGTCAAATTGCCAAACTGGGTTTCCATATTTGAGAACTGAATTTGACAATTCTCAAATATAGCATCACGGTGTTATAAAAGCCGTGTCAAGTTAAACTCATTTTTAAAAAACGTTCCTCCACAAACGCAAATTTATAAACTCGTTTATAAAATAGAAAGTGTTTATAAAATGCGTTCGAAGTAAACGGCTTTATAAACTGAGTTGTTTATAAAATAGAAAGTGAAAATAAGACGGTTTTATAAATTGCTTTTTACTGAACAGTTTTATAAAATCCTTTTCGCTTTAAACAAAATTTTAAAATACGTTGCTTGGTTGCCTAGTGCGTCACATAATTAAATTCCCAAATAAAAAACTATACATGGGATAGCAATTTAGGATTATAGGATCGCAACACTAAACTTGCTCTACCATCCTTGTCCCAAACGGAGGGATGATCCTCTAAATAAAAAAAACAAAAAAGGAAGGGTTCCCAAGAATAAAAGTTATAAAAACCCATTAGGCTCACTCGCGTCTAATCTGCCCATCTCATCATCCATTTGATCTGAATCTATTGAATGACACACATCATCAGACTAGACGTAGATGACAAATCCAAAATCCACATTGGGCAGATTGGTTGCAGATGGGATGAAACTCATTGGATCCCATCTGATGCTCAAGCCTAGTACGTTTTGGTGCATTATTGTCATACTGATTTATCTTCAGGTAACCAAAATTACAACCGTCCAAATGTGATCTGGCTTAGATAGGTTGAGAACCACTATTACAGTATCACCTATACTATTTTTGCTTGTAAAACTAGACATCCATCGCCGCGTCTCAATATGAAATCTGTTTCAAATGCACGACTCCCATTCTTGGCTACTTCCGTTCTTTCCTTGTTTTAAATCTCGACTCCCACTGATCAGATCTACCTATAAGAATGTCGAATACAAGAGATATTAGATTAACAGCTCTATGAAAGCCTTGCCGTATCAAATGTAATTTCATAATTTCAAAGGTCAGGCTGTCTTTGTGAACTTACTATCGAGAGTCGACCTTGGTGAAGTCGAGTTTTCGGAATATGACCGAAAGAAATCTCTATTTACTTTGAGCAACTCTTTCCAAACTGCAATTTGTATACAAGTTCAATGAACTAAATGAGAGATCTCCAACAAAATATTGTAGTTCTAAATCCACATAAAGATAGAAAGAAACCTGTTAGGGTGATTAGAGGCTGTATATTAGCACGCGTAGAAAGTGCTTCAATACATTGGTCTTGGCTCATGTGAAGCAGTAGGCATCTCTCTATCAAGTGTTGAACCTGTTTCCATTTCCATTAAAAAAATACTTAGTGGTATACCAACCTTATATTTTACTAGTAGTTTATAAACAATTCCTTGTTCACCAAAAGAAATGTACTATAACTAAGGTGTTATTGCATACCATTCTAATGTAAGTATGCGGTTGGCAATACAGACATGGTCGGTGCTCATCATGGTGTTCATGGGACATTTCTTCTTTTGTTCGATGCTTGTAATTGTAGTGGACAAAATAGTGCAACTCCATAAAAGAAATTAGAGCTAGAATAAAATACTTTCAAAGAACAAACAAATACCCAAGTCCCCTAGGGAGAGATCTATTGTGTGTGAGTGGGAGGGAAAAAGATATTTAGGGAAAAGAAACTAGGAAACAAGAGAAAAGGAGAGGATGGGCTATCCAGAGATATCTTTAGTGAAAGGCCAAAATACCATTAGAAATCCAAAAGTATAGGATTTCATTTCATCTCATCTCATCTCATCTATCTATCTCAACAGATAAGGGAAATGAGTTTTTCAAAGTGTATACCTCTAAGAAGATGTTGCTTAACAAAAAAAGAGAAAGTGACTCCAATAATGTGCCATTAGCTTCCAAGATAGAGTATGTTATAATACTTGTCTAGAGAGAATGTAATTCCATTTGTGGGCTACTTCCCCACCGTTAAAATTTTTAAGTAATGATCGACCGCGCTATTATTAATCGACGAAAAAGGATTATTTTTTTTCTTAGAGAGTAAAATCGACACCTTTAACGTGTGGAGAAGAAAATCAAAATAGCATTTTACTAGGGCCGGAAAATCGACACTGGGCGATCATAGAATATGGCAACATATTTTGAATTAAATTACGCTTCCACATCTATTTATGCTCCTTGTCCTTAATCTTTCAAGTTCTACCCCGTCAAACGTCACTTTATGAGGTTCCTTGCGAGAGTGCTCCAAGGACCATGATTGCTAGTCCGATTAATTCCTTATTTGTGGTCCTCTTGAATCTAGTATATGGGCACCCATGAAATGTCTTGTGCATCAAATCGTCAACGTTTATGGTACTGTTGGACGAATATCTTATGAGCGATCCACTAGAATGCGGGAGGAAATCTAAAGAATTAAAGGCTTAGATAAATAAAGTTTTTACGTTGAACGGTAAAGAAATCCTCGTTTTTTTATTGGCCATAATAGGTCTTTTTTGAGTTTTGTGAAACGAGCGTTTTGACGAGGACACTTGACAATGTATGATTGGTTTAAAAAGAATAGGAAAAAGATTAAAAAAGGAAAACCAAATTGAATTTGTAATTTATAAAGTGAAGACATTTGGCAATGTATGATTGATTTAAAAATTCCGAACTTAAAAGAAAAACCTAACTTACCGTGTTTGGATTTTATGAAAGTCCAAATTTAATTTGGAAATCGAGTAATTATTATACTTAGATTACTTTTTCCAAATTAATAAATAAAGGAGAAAAATCCACATATTTTCTGCGAAAATAAAAGGAAAAAATAAATAAAATTTGCACATATCCTCTACCTATTTAATGTATTTGCCACGCCGCACCAAATCAAAAATAGATCTCCACGGGGCGGGGTGAAGCCTCGCGCTCACCAAATCAAAAATGCATTTCCACGAGACGGGAAGAAGACCCGCGCACACCGAGGTAAAAAGAAAAAGAAAATAAAATCTGCACATATTTTCAACCTATTTAATGTATTTTCCCCACCACACCAAATCAAAAGTACACTCCACGGGGCGGGGAGAAACCCTGCGCACACCAAATCGTGCATCGCCACGGGGCGGGACGAATCCCCACACCAAATCAAAAATACATCTCCACGGGTAAAGCCCTGTGCACACCAAATCATGCATCGCCACGGGCGGGGTGAAACCCGGCACATACCAGATCAAAAATACATCTTCACGGGACGGGGCCAAGCCCTACTCACACCAAATAAAAAATGCATCGCCACAGGGCGGCACAGAGCCCCGCGCATACCAAGTTAAGAAAAAATATACCCAGCGCGTAGCACGGGCACTAATCTAGTAAGATTTTAAACTTGATAAACTGTCTTGTCTATCAAAAATAAATAAAAAGCCTTTTCTATCTCCAAGATTCTAGCATTAAGATTCAAAAGGTATAGTTAAATGCACAGATAACAAATAAAGATGGTCGTAGTGGACGAGCAAACTGTTGTGTTGGGTGAAATGGACGAGAGACAAATTATTTATAAACTGACAAATATATCCTCAACCAAAACATCATATTCTCCAAATCGAAAAATAACTTCAGAAATTCTAGTTTCCTTCATCCAACTTTAACACTAAAAAACACCAATGCCGTCATAGTCAACATCATTATGTTCTCCCACCACCATCAACGACACCACCAATACCATCCGCACCACCACAAATACCAACACTACCATGAAAAATATCATTTCTCTAGCACCATCGCCAACGCCACCACCATCTCCGTCGCCACAAATACCACTATCGACAATATCAAGTTTCTTCAGAGCCATCAACAACACTAACACATCCAGCATCCACAGGGAATTTTCTAATGCCCTAATTTAATTGAAATTTCTCAAATTTGTAAATTAGGAGAACTAGGGTTTTGTGCTAAAACAATTTCACAAGATGGTAAATGAAGAACATGCTCAAATTCGTAAGTTTCCAACCCCTAATTGTTTTTTGATTACATTAGTTGCATTATGTGTATTCATTGGATTTTTTTTTTTTTTTGATAAAAGGAGAATGCATTTATTAAGAATTACCAGGGTCTAAAAGGCTGGATAACAAAGTTTCAAGATGTAAAATAACATGACTGAACTATTCAATGAGTAGTTTATCTCTTCTAACTACTTTTGGAATGGAATCATGTATAGAGTTAAGTTCCTTCTGACATGAGAAATCTTAGAGAAAGTAAAAGTATCTAACAAAAGCTTAATCTCTTGAATGATCTTCCTATTCTCCCATATCATAAGAAGAGTGCAATTATTGATAGAGTTTACGACAGTCTCAGCATCAGCTACTAGATGAATTCTGTCTATTTCTGTTGCCTTTTCCCATCTCAGCCCTTCCAGCACGGCTCTACATTCTCCTGCTTCTGCATCAATTGTTCCAGCTGCATGAGATCCTTTGAACCCAACGCATGCACCTGCAGTATTATATAAGACAATATCAGTACCACATTCGTTAGTGTCTTGATCAAAATATGTATCCACAAAGAATTTAAAGACAACTGCTTCATCCAAAATATCCTGCAAACATAAAAAAAAATTCTAGGAAGTATATCCGGAAACATAGAATCATTAGTTAAATTATCATCTGCTCTATCTTGAGAAGAGACATTTTAACTAATTAGTTGATATTCAATCCTTGAGACAGTGTTCACAGGATTGAGTGTTTTATCCTGAAAAACACAGCCACACCTTTCCTTCCATATTATCCAACTCCCAACAATTAACAAGCTTCTCCAGATGCTAATATCATCTCCTCCTATATTCTGAACATCATGGAACCAAGATATAATCCATTCCTTGACAGTATGCCACTGAATGATGATCTGATCAATATTAATGCCGAGAGATCGCCGCACTGCCTTAGCATGGGAGCAACTAATAAGGATGTGAAAGAGAGTTTCATCCTCCTGCATGCAAACCTCACAATGAGTTTCGGTGTCTTGCATTGCCTGAGATAATCTAACCCTTGTAGGTATTATATTCTTCAAGCATTTCCATATGAAAAGTTTCACACGATGGGGTAACTTCATTCTCCGGAGAGATTTCCAGACTGAGGTTGGAACATCATCTAAGGCAGCTTGATTTTGAACTCTAGTTTCTGTAAGTTTATTATAGGCACTCTTGAAAGAAAAGTTGCCATCTTTTGAAGGATTCCATCTAATTATATCTTCTTCATCATGAACAGCCGCATATTCTTGATTCTATCTACTATGTCTGGGTTGAAGAGCATATTGGGAAGAGGAATATTCTAGTCATTGGACTCAGGAAAAATCAGTTCACTGACAAACACGAATTGAAGATGAGATGGATGAAGTGGCTTAACTTTGACATCAATCCCAATGATCCATTTATCTATCCATATTTTGGTACCTTTGCCATTGTTAACTTCCATGCTATAGTGTTGTTGAAGTATGGAAGACCAAGTTCAATACCTTTCCAAGTCCATGAGGAATTATTTTTTTCACCTTCAAGATATAGAAATTCTTCTTTCTTGAAATACTTTGCTTTGATAATTCTAGTTAACAAATGATCAGAATTTTGACATATTCTCCATGCAATTTTTGTGAGAAGAGCATGGTTTAACATTTCCAGATCCCTGAA
The DNA here is from genome assembly GCF_003573695.1 of Papaver somniferum. Classification (NCBI taxonomy): domain Eukaryota; kingdom Viridiplantae; phylum Streptophyta; class Magnoliopsida; order Ranunculales; family Papaveraceae; genus Papaver; species Papaver somniferum. The sequence goes on along the minus strand of NC_039361.1, from coordinate 121,066,374 downwards.
TGCCAAACCTCCTAAATCTTTAGATAAGCTCATGTTCTGCCAAGCAATTAAGTTTAACCCTCTGTTAGACTTATAACCCCACCAGAATTTCCTTTGCAAAGAATCAAGCTTCTTAATAAGTGTCTTAGGAATTTTGAATGTACTCATCTGATATATGAGAACAACATTAAGAACTGCTTTAACCATGGTAGTTCTACCAGCTTGGTGAAGATTGATTCCTTGTCAATTCCCAAGTCTTCTCTCAAAAGCAAACTGAATTTATAGTTGAGATACAAAAAACAACCAATATAAAGCAGGATTAAAATTCTAACGTAAAACCTAAAGAAGAAAATGCATGAAGAATTTATGTCTATCTTGAAAATTGCATGAAAGACTTTAATTGAACTGAACTTTCGAGTTAGACTCTGAGTAATTGTATTAAATGCAGGTGTTAAAAAAAGAAACCTACGTAATATTAAAATTACCGAATATAAATTTTTTGAAAGAAGGAAAAAAGTATAGAATAAGATTGATACATGATTCCTCTTGTGTGCTTGCATAGATTGACTATCTCCAGTTGTGATCATTTGAGAATTCATTGGGGTTGAGATTGGAATCATCACATTGCTTTGAGAAGAAGTCTCGGATGGTGGAGGAATAGGGGAAGAAGCCTCACCCACTCTGTGTCTTTTGCCTAGTATACTATCTTCATCAGGTAAAGCCCCTTCTTCTATGAGCAGAGAATCCAAGTTGATGACTTCACCATTTATTGGAGGAACAAAAACAGTCGATTTGATAAACTTTTTCTGATTCTTATTCACTGCTGGAGCCTTAATTGCGAAAGTATCATTGTTTGAAGCAACAATAGTTATGTTTTTGCGAATATTGTTAATCGTTCCAACAAAATAAGGCTTCTCATGAGCTTTCTTCAAGAAAATAGCAGCAGCCTTACAAACATCTTTTGAATGATTGATGTTGTAACACGCAGTACATATGCTTCTAGGTTGACGCTCAAAAAAGAATTGTTTCCACTTAGTAACTCTTGCATTGGTAGTACATTTCACACCTCTTCTTAGTGGCATTGAGAGATCTACATTAACACAAACTTTCACAGGATCACTACCAATAGGAATTGCATCTTTATGGCAATAACTTCACCCATGACTTGACCAATTTTGGTAACAGATGAAACATTCATGTGCTCCGAAAATAAGTATTTGAGTTGGATCCAAAAAAGTTGAAAACCCCAATGTTTCTCAGTGTAAATCATGCCCGGAATATAATCATGAATAACTAGAAGATGTTTGTTAATGCTCCATGGTCTTTCATCAATTACTTTGTTGAGAAGCTCCCATTGATTGAACTTGAAAATCATCAGATTTGGTTCCACCTCTACAATTTTTAAATTCCCCAGTTTGAGAAAAGTCCAGGTGAAAGTGATGGCTTTTTCCACCATGTCATAACTCATTCTTCCTTCAATGGTAATCTTGCCAATAACACAAGCTTCCAATCATCCTTCTCTTCTTCTTCTTCTTCTTATTGTTCTTGATGAACTTCATTAGTATCACCCAAATCTAAAGTAGCTTGCTTGAACTTGTTAACTAAATCCACAACTTGACTGGATTTACCCTCTACCATTATGTAGTTCTCTTGATAAAAAACTTCCACACACAAGTAGGGAAAACTCTCACAAAGAAGATATTTGTGAGATGGCAGATGATGAAAACTAAGGCTGAAATTATAACCAATATTAAGGTTCCGAAGATATAATTTGTTAGAAATAATCATAGTGTGTAATTGCGGATAATCTCTAGGCCGAGAATCTTTCCTAGACAATGAAGGATAACAGCTGGCAGCAGTGAACGGAAGCAACAAAATAAGGAAACCGATTAACTGCATGCAGCTGACTTTATGAGTTTTGAAATTTTTTGAGTTCACTAAATGGCGGGACGAGTTTCTACCTAGTTCTATTGAGTTGGAGTCGATCTGAGACTTCTTCCACACAGCACCATGAGCAAAATCTACCTAACCAATCTACTCTGAACCCTTAAGCAAAAGCTCGTTAATATACTCAGCAAAAGCTATGATCACAACAACAAAAGAGGTAAAAGCTATTAGAGGATAATCATAAAGCAAACACGAAAAGAGGAATCATAAAACTTTTTTATAGTGCCATGAAAAGAGAAAACAAGAGAAGATTTAAAAGACGATTAAACTATTTGTGAAAACAATCAATTAAGTTTAGAAATGTGAAACAACAAACATAAGGAGATTTTTCTATGATTAGATTCTAGAGAAATGTAGTTTAAACATTCAAAACAGAAGAACAAAAAGAAACCGCGTTAACCAGTTTAGTGGCCCGATCCCGAGAAATACCCCCCCACCCCCACCCCACCCCCACCCCCCGTGTGGACGCCATATGTATATTCATTGGATGAAACTGCTTTCATCATGTGTTTCAAGTGGATGAAACAAAGTTTTATAGTGTGTTTGTTATTCACTGGATAAACTCACTGTATATCTGATGCATTTATATGTTCCTCATGTGCTATCACAGGATGAAATAGGTTTCATCATGTATTGCCAGTGGATGAAACCTGTGTACATCATGTGCTATCACTGGATGAAAACTGGTTTCATATTTACACCACCATACTTACACTTCGACAAACCTTTAAGACCATAGGTGTAATCCATGACCAAACTATGCCTTTTCTTTTGATTGATCACTATCACCATATAAATTTTGCATCATTTTATACCTTTTCATCTTGTACAAAATTAAAACCCCCAGTTCCATTGATAACACTGAGGTTAAATAATTTAGTTTAAGGGATATTTTAGGTAAACGAATTATTTTTATTTTTATTTTTATTTTTCTGGGCACCCAATTAGTAGAAAAGTATCTTTTTAATTCCCGTCCATTTAAAGAGTATCAAATTTTACATGTCTTTTTCACCTAGGAATTATTGTTTTAGGGCTACTTGACCAATTTTGTGTTTTTTTTTCATTCTAGTAAAGGGTTAAGCGGAAGGTTTTTTTCACTAGTGAGAAAGGATTGAGACAAAGATGCCCTCTGTCTCCATATTTATTTATCTTATGCTCTCAAGGTCTTTTTTGGTTGATGAGAATAATAGAGCAGAATGCTCTTTACAATGGCTATACAATCTGTAGGAATGTATCTGTTGTGTCTCACCTGATGTTCGTTGATGACCTCTTGCTTTTGGGGACATTAGAAGATGAATGCTTTGAAACAGATTCGTAATACTTATGATTCCTGGTTTGGTCAAGCTGTTAATATTCAGAAGTCAGCTATCCATTTCAGTAAAGGTGTTAGACCTGATAAGAGAATGGAGATTTCTCATAAGCCGGCGGTTCAACAAATAGGTCTCACTGATAAGTATCTCGGGCATTATTTTCTTAAACCAGCCTATAGAAACGCTTCTTATATATGATTTTATAATTGATAAATTTGATGCTAAGATGGCAGAGTGGAAAAGATATCACTTCTCGCATGCAGGTAGAACAATTTTGATTAAGCATGTACTTGGTTTAATTCCTCCGTACTATATGGTCACATCCCTCACCAAAAAAGAAGATTATGCATTCTTTTCCAAGAACTATGCATAATTTCTGGTGGGGGCATGCTCGAGAGACTAGAAACTAGCATCTTATAAATTGGAATCAGTTTGAGAAAGCTAAGGATATGAGTGGTCTAGGCATCAGATCTCTTCGTCATCTGAATAGGCCATGATTGCTAAGCTCATATGAAAGTTTCTGAATAATGTTTATTGTCTATGGTACGGCTAATGAGATCCAAGTACCTGAATAATAAAAACTTTTGGAATGTTAAAAAACCTTACAAATGTTCTTCCACATGGTTTGCATTCTTGAGTTATAGAGCTGATATGAGGAGGGTTACTGCTGGGTTGTTGGGAATGGAGAAAATATTAATATCGATCCTTGGGTTCTGAAGCTGCAACACAAGACTCCGATGATGAATTTTTACGGTAACAAAAAACTTATCTAAAGTGAGTGATATTATTCTGAAGAACCTCATTGGGTGGGATGAAGATAAACTCCCTCAACTTTTTTCTCCTAATGAAGTCAGCAAAATTATAGATATCTATATATCCCAAGTGAGCATACAAAGCAAGTGGCGGATAAATAATCGTTCATACATTATATTAATGGTAATTTCTCAACTAAGTCCTTTTAAAAAACATTATATGATAGATTACCTTCTTCCTCCACTAGTAATAATACTCAGTTGTGGAAGAAGTTCTGGAACATAAAGGTTCTTCCAGTGGAAATTCACTTATTCTTATGAAGACTTCTAAATATGGGTCTGACCTTGGGCAGTAGATTAATGAAGACCATTAAATGAGTTAATTCAGATTGTAACCTATGTCACTAGGATCTAAAGACCATTGACCATCTGTTCCTTTATTTTCATGTTACTCAAGCTTTTCTGTTTGCCTCACTAAAGTTTGACAACTGTAGAGAACCCCAATCTAACAGTTTGAGATCATATTAAGAGCTGGATGGCTGAAGAAGGGAATTATAATAGTTCAAAGATGGGTGCTTATCTTCTGTGGATTATTTGAAAGACCAGGAATGATATTCTTTCCCATTAGGGAAAGATCAACATTCAGAATATGCTTCGAAATGCTTTTTGTTGGTACAACATAGATATAAATGTGCAGGAAAAGATCATTGTTCCCAGAGAGCAAGATATCTTGGAGACACAAAAACTCACTTGATCTTCACCACCTGAACCTAAGATTAAAGTCAATTTCGATGGTGCTGAGGGTCCTAGAGGTTATGCTTGTGCAGAAATTGCTAGAGATAATAATACTAAGCTTTATAGGGCGCCAGACTCAAGATATGCAATTTAGTTCACCAATTAAAGCTGAGGCTCATGGTGCTCGTATAGGCATCGAACTCGCTATCAGATCTGGAAACACTCCACTTATCATTGGCGCATCCATAACTACATCTCCAGAATTAGGGACAAGCTAGATTATTTAACTTCTATTGAATCCAGCTTTATCAAAAAGGATGACAATGTTGTGGCGCATTCCTTAGCGGCTTTTGCTGTATCAACCCACCTGTCTACCAAGTGGTTATCTTCTCAATCCTGCATTACTCATTTGTTAGATGAGCTTTCTTTATCCCTGTAATTTTTTTTGGTTTGTTCTTTCTGGTAACCTTAAAAAAAATGCGTGCAAAAGATGACTTACCTTAAGATGAAAAAAATACACTTAGGCAACCAAACTATGCTTGGCCTCTGGTGTGGGTGTCAACAAGAACTTACTTTTTCATTATGGCTTACATTTACCTCACACATCATCACTCTTTTGAAGTGTGGCTGAATAATATTATTTTATAGACAAATTATTGAACAAGTGACTCCATCTAAACAACATTGTTAGTTTTTTTCTTCAATTGCGTAGATAAATGTCTCGATTATAGTTTGATTTTTCATTTTTATAATGATAAATTGGAAAACATAACCATAACACAAATTGTAATTTACCTATCACATGAGAAATATGAATCAAAGACTTTATATACAATAGAGAAGGATCCGATGACATGGTTAGAATGACATTATCATGACATGGTCGTGCTATTTTTCTTACAAAATTCAAACGACGATGAATTTGAAGCTAATCTTTTGGAGTTATGCTCCTCTTGTAAAGCTCTAAATTCCTACAAATAATGAGACTATTCCGGAATACGAAACTCCACCATCCACAAATTTGAATTTTAACCATTAATCTTCAATGAATGATATTCAAAATGGTAGATGGTAATCTTATACGTCTCGAAATCCATTCATTTTGGTTGGAGTGCAGAGCCTTACAAGAGAAGCATGTCACGAAATATTAGCTTCAAATTCATTACCATTTGGATTTTGCACAAAAGTGACGTCACCATGTCATGATAATGTCATTGGATCCTTCTCCCAATATAATATGAATAAACCAACATATGAGGAATACAATAAACACATGAAAAAAACAATTAGAACCTTAGATACATATATACATGGTTCACCATTTTAAGATACATCCAGGGTCAAAATTACCGGATAAAGTTACACTAGAATCATCCCAATGCTCCTAACACAAAGCTTAAGGCTATGATCAATATGATCTAGGACATGTATATATATAAAATATAACCCTTATTTTATTTTATTTTATTTTATCATAATTGGTATAGTTTATTGAGTTAAGATTTAGTTTTTTTTGATAGTCTCCAATCTTCGATATTCATTCTTAAATTTTACTTTGTTGCTGGTGAAGTTTTTCACATATATCACTTGTTTTTCAGTTTTATATGTTCAAACTTTGCATCAATATTAGTGAACTATGACTCTAAATAAAGCACAAAGTATACTATATAATCATGACAACTACAAGTTAAAATATTTAAGACCTAAATAGAGTTTGACATACCATGCTTTAACAAGGTTGATTTTGGGTCATTACATATATAATGAAACCACGAGCCAACTTTATCTCTTTGATTTGTAGTTGTAAATTTGGGTCGGGAAGATATATCTCTACTCACTATGTGATTCATGGTCCTTAGACTAAGTAGATTTTGGTCACCGGGGAAGATTTTTGTCGTATATGGAAAATTCTGGGTCATAATGACACATTTTCTTAAACAATGCAAATTTTAAGTCATAATAAGTGAAGTTATGGATTATAAAGGGATATTGAGTTACAATGTATATACATACACACACATATATAAGATTAGTATATAGTTTTTGGGTCCCATGACAGATTTTATATCGTAAGAACATTATAAATCACGCGGGATATATTTGGTTGATGCACCAATTGTAGGTCACTAGGTAAATACCAAATCACAATCCGTATTTCGGTCACAAACAAAAGTACGTGCCAAAAAGAAAATTTAAGGTTCAGGGTTATTAAACATCTTTCCAGTCATGAGACAATATTGGATTCATGTGAAAAATTTAAGTCACAAGAGAGATTTTGGATCGTAGTACAAATTTGGTTAACGGGATAGATTTGATATTTCGAGGAACTTTTAGTCTGGTGAGGTAAATTATAGACCACTTGGCCCATTTACGACCATGTGACCAATCTCAATTCATAATATTAGATTTTGGGTTACAATGCAGAATTGTGGTCTCAATGGAACTTTTCTGCCGTGTGGCATATTTCAGATCACAATGTATATTTTGTTTTATAATATTATGCGTACATCATGATATAGATTTCAAGTTGCGTATTTTAGTTCACAAGGAAAATTTTGGGTCACAGTGTCTATATGTAGGTAAAGGGGCATATTTTGGATCAGTGTTGTATTTATATGGCCACGAATCAGACTTAGGTTACACTTCATATTATGGGAAATTTATTTTTTGTGTAGCTCTGGGTCACGATCAATCTTTGAGTCATGTAGTAGATTTCGGATGTGAGGAAATTTTTAATGTCACGTGACATATTTTTAGTTAAATGCAAAGTTTGGATCACTAGAAAAACTTGAGGTATGAAAAATATAGGTCAATTAGGAAACTCGTTTGAGTCACTTGCAAGTACTCCATATTAACTACTTGGACGAGACAGTTTTTTATTTCTCTCAAACGACAATGATTCATGTGTCAATCGGCAAAACTGACTGAGTTTCACCTTTTTTTTAACAAAACGAATTAGGGTTGTAATAAAACACTTGGATCGACCTCATTCCAAAGTTTGGGAATTAGGGTTCTCGAATGCAATTTTGTTTCTTCATATTATCGTCCTCAAAATCTTTATGAGATTAGGAATTAAGGTCAAGAAATTAGGAAAGTTGAGAAAATGATATTGGTTATGCTTAAATGGTCATGAGTTTTTAAAATTTTGATTTTATCAACAATGCTAGAATCAATATTATAGGTGGGTGGTTAAGGTGATTCTAACATTGTAACCGAGTAGTTGCGAGTTTCTTATCCAAGGTCTTCGCTCCCAACATAGCATGATACGAAGAGTGAGTATAACTATATTATCAAACTACTTAATTTTGGGTACAACTCATATCTAAACAATTCTTTGAAGCAAAGTGTGAATTTTGGGTCACGAAATAAATTTCGGGTCGTATCATTGGTTTTGGGTGACTAAGCGATTTTGGAGTATAAGACAAATCTTGGCTTGTATGTAATCTTTAGGTCTTTAGGTGGGTATTGGATTACAATGATGATTTAACTATAACTTTTTTACGTCAATTTTTCCTTTTATGTCAAAATAACCCATTATGGCTACTATGTAATCTTTAGGTTGGGAGACAAAGTTTTGGTCCTGATTTCTTTTTACTACAATAGAATATTTTGGGTTATAATAAATTTTTAGGTCACGAATTAGATGTCAATATTTTCTTGTCACAAAGAAAATTTTGGAGTCACGTAATACATTCTCGGTCATAAAATATTTGGTCACATAACATAATATGAATCTCGGGTCAATTGTATCTCGTACAAATAACAAAGTTGAGTTACAATATTGTTTTTCTGGTCATATGGAACTTTATTGGGAAAAATGCATGTATTGGTTACATAATATATTTTGGGTGATAGGCTACAAAGCCGATTATTAACCATTGTATTCATTCTTTCATAAATTCGCCAATAATTGTTTTTATATATCTACATATATTTTTACCTTTTATCTGTCCACCTTAATATTTTTCTTTCCTAAGACTCACCAGTGGTTAAACTGCTATTGGTTTTGAAGAGCTAAATAAAAATATATGAACATTGTTTGTATTTCTAATAGATAACCATTGTAGGTGTTGATAATGATGGTTCATTTTAGTTTATAATTGGGAATAAAAAATAATATAACTTTAGACGTAATATTTAGGAAGATATTACTTGTTGTATATATATCTTATTTTATTTTCTCCATAGGGTTTCGTAATTACTATTTTCTATTATTATTTCACCGATTACTTAATGTATTTAGCGAGACTACTACTTTACAACTTTGACTAAGTTGGATTAAAATATTATTATAAGTACAAATAAATTAATTAATTGAGTTTCATACAAAGCAGATACGTGTTCACAAGGTAAATTTAGGGTCATCAAACATACTTTCGCTCGCATTGGATATGAATATAGCTTGAATGAATGTAGCATTCAAGCTATAAGTCACAATTAATTTTTATTAATAAAAAGGGATTATTGATTAATTTTTAGGGTCATCATAAGTCACAATTAATTTTTATTAATAAAAAGGGATTATTGATTATATATCGCAAAATATGTCAGCTTTACGCCGTTGTTTACGTCACTTACAATATTTGATCTGATCCTGAATATGCATATTTTTATCAGTTTAAGTAAGATGTTTTACCTTAGCAATATTTGCATAGTCATCTACTATTTTATTTATATACACAAGTTTAAAATAATTAAAACCAAAACGCATATTTTCAAGTCATCAATCGCAACCATGGTTTTTCTAGAAAAATTTGAATTTTGTCCTGATGTATGATACACCACTCCCCTACTGTAGAAAAAACGATGACTTGTTCTTCTTTCTTGTCCTTTCGTACCTTACAACCAGTTGAAGAGCTCTGGCCTAAACTAAACCTGCATCGGTTGTTATTTCTTATTCATATTACACATAAAAATAGTATTATTTTTTCAAGCGAACTAAACCTGTACCATTGTAACACCTTGTGTTTTTAGTACGGCGCATGCTCAAAGATGCGCCATGTCCTGGGATGAAGCTTCATCCAAAGCTTCTGTTGTGTAAGAGGTACATTGACCTAATGCCAATATAGCGCCAAGTATGCATTGCGAAGGCATATTGTCCAATGGCCAATCTCGCATCAATGGTGCAATGAGCCAGGGCAGGATGGCCTTGACAATGTACATCCATCATGGTTGGATATTGGAGTAGCACATGGGACAAAGACGAAAGTACAACCATCATGTACCTTCTCTGGATCTGGCTTAGGAAATGTTCAGCCATCATGGCCAGACATTGGAATTGACCTGTAAGCCAAAACTGAATGTATAACCATCGTGGTTGTATATTGCAGTTGGCCATGTACAACTATCACGACCTGACTTGGTGAATGTCATTTTCCTCCCATAATCTAAGTTGTCAAAATGTCTATAAAACTTATATAGGGAGGGGTAGTTGGTTGAAGGTGCATATGCGGACTATGCGCTAAGTAAGCTTAATAGCTAAGCCGGAACAATATAAGTGATGCTTAGGCCTCATTTGTAGCTGTGTATCCTTTCCAATAAGGCACATGATACGAAGGCATCATTATGCCATGCTGCAGACTCATTAATGCGCATACTTTATGCATTTTGATGGAACGTCCTATACGGACTAGGTCATTACCATTATTGCTTGGCCACGGCCTTGCAAACGAGTTGACTTAAGTTGTTGTCCCTTCGGGGATGAACTACGGTCAGTGTTTGATCCATTTAGAGTAGGGAAGGGTACGTAGGCATTCGCAATAAGTTGCAAAATTTCCGGTCCAACACATTGTCGCTCATATCATCAATTGCGAGATGATTACGGCATATTGGCCTCTCACATCATCTGGCTCGGTATAGAGACGCAAGAGATGATTGTGGCCACGCTTGATGACGCTAGTTGCATGCCATTCACTGGATGCTCATACTACTTATCAAGCTACACAGAGTAGGCATATGCATCAATTGCAAATTTGGCATGGCCAAGAAAGTAAGCTATATCAATATGCAAGTTAGTGGAGCTTGCATAAGCCTAACGAAAGTACGACATGAGCCTGATTGATACACATTTAGCACGAGGCAAACAAGTGCATGATTTCAGTAATGCCTAATCTAAGTGAAGAGGTGGAATTATGCCTGTGATGGCCTATGCGCAAGTTCAAGGCATGCACTATGCCTAGGATAGACCCGAAAGCCAGTGATGCATGCAATAATTAATTGGCGCTAACCTCACAGGATTTAAACCTTTCGCATAACGAGGGTAAGTTGGAAAGGTACGGAATCTAAGTTAGTTGCATCATGCTCCACGATCATGCTTGCAAGGAAAGATGAACGTGCATTTTCCTAATTTTAAGGCCCAATTAGTAGCATCAGAGTGGCGCATCGGGAAATTTATGGCCTGCAATACCAGGCGAGTTAGGCGAAAGTTTCCAGCCTGTCACAAAAAATGTGTTGTTTTATGTTGTTGACAATAGCAACATCTATAACAACTTTCCTGAAGATATTATCACATATAATTTTCCAAATAAACCATCATGTTTAGAATATATTGGAGCCGTTCCTAGTAATGTAGCTTTTTTGGAACTAGGAATCCAACCAATCATATTTTTTTTTTCGAAAGTACCAACGAGCCGGTTGTTAAATCCAACAAGCATATGCAAAACTGACATGGAAAAAGGGTAGGTCATGAAATTAGATGTAGTTTCTTCTTTACAATTGCAGATTTTGCATATATGATTTGAAAATCCGGGGGTCTAACAACTACACCCAATATTTCGTTCGGAAATCTAAATAGACAAACTCCAATATACTTTCAAGAGAATCAACTAGAAAGTCAGACTCAATCCATAGAAAAGTATATCAAAGAGTTATATCTCAATTTCTCAATTCAATCTGCAATCAAAAAAATAGGAATTTGCGAGCCCGGTTGAATAAGAGAAATAACTTGGACGGTACTAAAAACCAATATCCAAGTGTCAATCAATTCAATCAACAATCCAAAGGTCGGATTTAAGAATTGATTGAACTTAACGCACAACCTGTGATATTTCTATTATATAACAAAATATAATGCGGAAAAGAAATAACACAGACACCGGAAATTTTGTTAACGATGAAACCACAAATTTAGAAAAACCCCGGGACTTAGTCCAACTTTGAACACCACACTGTATTAAGCGGCTACAGATATTAGCCTACTACCAATGAACTTTGGACTGAAATGTAGTTGAGCCCTAATCAATCTCACACTAATCAAGGTACAGTTGCGCTCCTTACGTCTCTGAACCACAGCAGGATTCTACGCACTTGATTCCCTTAGCTGATCTCACCCACAACCAAGAGTTGCTACAACCCAAAGTCGAAGACTTGATAAACAATTTTTTTCTCACAAAGAAAAGTCTATTGGAATAGATAAGTCAGTTTCCCACAGAAATACCCATGAGTTTTGTTTCGTATTTTGATAAATCAAGGTGCAATGAACCAATTGATAAAACGGACTTATATTTCCGAAGAACAACCTAGTATTATCAATCACCTCATAATAATATTAATCGTATGGAAGCAAAACAAGATATTGTAGAATCACAAATGATGAGTCAAAGATGTTTGTGACTACTTTTAATCTTACCCATCGGAGATAAATCTCAAGCAAATCTTAGAAAGATAATACTCAATCACAATAGTAGAAGTAAGATCAGAACACGCAATTACAGAGAAAATAGTTAGGCCTGGCTTCACAATCCCAATGAAGTCTTTAAGTCGTTAACCTACAGGGTTCCGTGAAAAACCTAAGATTAAAGGAGAATCGACTCTAGTCGCAACTAATATCACACAGAAGGTGTGGAGATTAGATTTCCCAGTTGCTAGAGTTCTCCTTTATATAGTTTTCAAATCAGGATTTGCAATCTAAGTTACCTTGGTAACAAAGCATTCAATATTCACCGTTAGATGAAAACCTGATTAGATTCAAGCTAATATCTTTGAACTGTTAGATCGAACTTAGCTTGTTATACACAAATAAAATGTACCGTACCTAAACGTGTACACTAGGTTGGCTCAACAGTAGTTAACCGAAGTTAGCTACATGAACACTCTCATATCAACCTTATTCATATTAACCACAACTAGTTCAAATGACTCAAATGAAACTAGTTATAAAGTTGTTCAATTGCTATATTCTCATAGAAGTATACAAGCACACAATTGAAGAAAAATTGGTTTGATTCACTCGAATCAATTCATGAACATTATAGCCACGGTTTGCACAGAATGCATTCCTTATTATATAAATGTATTAGTTCATGAACAAACCGATTTAAGAACTTTAACCACTCAAGTATGCAAACGGGTACGCATACTTAAGTAGCCGGACTGAGTTTGGGTTCACCAGTATGAAAACAGGTACGATACTTCCAAACACAGCAGAAATTCCTGGACCCAAACCCTTCGCCAGTACGCGTATGGGTATGTGTACTTAGGCTCCCGGAATTTCACAACTAACAGGTACGCATACAGGTATGCATACTATAGTTCCAGACATGGATCACATATATGCAAGAACACATACAATGTTCATAATCCAATGATGGTTAAGTGTTCTAAACTCTATTTCAATTATTGAAACATTCTTAGAGGATGACAATAGCTGTTTTCACGAACTATTAGCATCAAAGCAATTTTCAAGTTATTGAAATAATCATTACGAAACATTCCAAGTCTACACCAAATTATTATATCACAAACCATGTAAGATGTTACTCATCGATTTTCACATGATCATCTTTTGACTTTCGTCAAGAATATAAGATGAACTTGGTTGAAGCGAAAGCTTACCAACAAATATTTCGAGAAATGTGTAAGCGACTTAAACTCAGCTCGAAATCTCAAATGTGCATAATCGAATACTATATAGTAATACGACTTTTGTCTCAATATAGGAGATAGAGTAGAAATACACTTTTTGATTGATAGATGAGTTTAAGTCTCCACATACCTTTTGTTGATGAAGTTCCACAAGCTCTCCTTAGTAGTTCTTCGTCTTCAAATGATGAACATAGTGAAGTATAATGCTCAACTACACAATCTATCCTAGTCCGAGATATAACTATAAGTAGACTAGAAATTAAGACTTATAGTTTTGATCACTAACATTGACAAACAAGCTTGAGATAGCAACGCTTGCGAGTTTGACCGAGTAGTGCTCTAACATGATTAGTGTAATTCAGAATGCTAGCATTTTTATCATTGGAAGGAAGTATTCCATGAGCACACTTGTAAAAGAATATATGAATTATTAGAATAATGTTCATCTTGCAAAAAATTGCTCATTCAGTATTTTAAACATCATCCTTGTATTTGTTATCCAACTTTCTTCGGTACACGGATTTGACAGTGAAATTTTCTTTATCCGTAAGACCCCATATCACATGATCTTCCTCCTGAAGATTTTTGGGAGTGTTCAAAGTGGCAGTACATTCCTATTGACTGCATCAATCCTCCATTTTCTTAGTGTCCCAAGTACCACTGGCAGTGAGTAATTGGACAGTTAGGAAGTCTGGATAGATTGATGATAGTGCCTCTTATCAGTTTATCCTTTGAAATGTTCACCTTATTTTCATAACCAATTTTTCATAAGTTTTTATCCCGTATATATATTGTATAGACCCCCAAAAATCTCTTTCCTAATCCAGAAATAAGTACCTTTGGAAGTTGTGCCCATCTTTAAAATATCCTCATTTTTAGAATATTTAATTAACTTTCATGATTGAGGACCATAATGATTCTCTATCTTGAATTAATCTCTAACTTTTCTTGGTTATCATAGTATTATGGAAGAGCTCCATGTTCATGAATGCCAGACCTCCTAAACTATTTGGCTTACAGATAGAGTCCTAAGCCTTGAAGTAGCTACCCTCCCATTATTTAGGATCCTTTCTCCAAAACAAATCTCGTTGAGCTTTGTTCAACTCACTAAGCTTGTTTTGGTAGTTTGAAGCAGTTCATCTGGTATTTGCTATAAGTTGAACTACTAGTTGTTATCATAGTCGCTTTCCTCACCGGAGATAGAGTTTTATTTTTCCAGCTTGTAAGTCTAAATATAAGTTTTTCCACATAAGGTTTTAAGGAATTCATTTTACTTCTGCTAGTGGATACCTTTCATTCTTGAAATTTGGTCCTAATATTCATCATCAATTGTCCGAGGTTTAGTATGTGACCTTCGAAAATTTTCCTATTCCTATATTTCCAAACACGTCTATTGAGAATGAAACTAAATTTAATAAATTTAACCCATTTGACGGACCCATGGTTACTCAAACCCTATCCTGGAAAGAGTGATTCTTAAGGAACCATCTAAATAAACAATGACAAAACCGCCAAGACACAAGAAAAGTGGGCCCGCCCATCTGGAGCTAATAGAGGGCCCCTCTTTTGGGTATTCTTGTGTTTACACGGTTTATAGGGAGTCCATTTGGACGGTTTGTAAAGAATTTTTGTCCTGGAAACTCTCTTGAAAGTTTGGTCCTCCAGCTTAAATCCAAAACCAAACTGCTTAGGTAAAAGGGCGGTTGATGAACAAATGACTACTGAACTCTTTTTCACCAGAATTACATCCAATCTAAACCGGATGGTGTCAAGTGAATCCAAGTCACATCAATAAATCCAAATCGAACGACTTTAAGATTATACGATGGCATCGAAAATCTAGTGGCATTTTGGTCATTTTAACAGTGATTCGTTTTTGTTTTAAAAATAAGTTAGATTTGAATCCATCCACTATGACAAACAAACCAGCAGCAATTAAAGCTCTTGACAATAAAAAAGAGAAAGAGAGATTGAATTGTTGGTGGGAAAACGAAAAGAGTGGGTGTTGAGAAGTTAGAGAGAGATCCGATCAACTCATCATAAACAAAGCAAAAAATATGAACGACTCTCCCGATACAACGTTTACTAGTCATCATTTCATTTCTATGATCACTCAAACAACTGATTTCCGTTTCAAAACCAGATTCATTCTTAATCATATACTTCATCAATATCTCAATCCCATATCTACACGGTTCCTGTCTTCCATCTTTCGTTAAGCTCTGGACAATCCTTTCATTGTTTACAAGGGGTAAGTAACTATATTAACATGCATTCTGAGACTAATATAAGTTTCTTTTCTTTTTTGGATTCGAATGAATGAAATTTAATGAGATCATGCATTTTAAGATTTCTTTCTTCTATGTTTTCATCATTTAATGAGATGGTTTCAACCTGATTTAAGATTACTGTTTCGAAATTATTCGGATTCTTGGGTGTCAGTTAATGTTAATACTGTTGTCAGAATCGGACAAATTTTGTGATATTTGGGATTAAATTGTGATCTCTTGAGATTCCTGTGAAAGATATCTAGATCTGTTGAATTCTTATAAGTCCACATTTTGTTACAGGGTCATTCTAGAATCCGAAGAAACATAAGGAAACGCATAATTGCGGATTTCATACATACCGGGGAAAGAAAGATGATTGGAAGCGATGCAGGCAATCCTGTATTTCAAATGTTAGCAGGAAATAAACTGCAATATGGTCTCGATGCGTCTATGCAGCTGCAATTGTACGGGAATTGTAAGTCCTTTTTTTTTTGATCAATCAGCTGGAGTATGGGAATTATAAGTCCTTGACGCCATTCGGTGTTTTTAATTGTAATAGATTTTGCGACTGTATTGATCCTAATCTGATTCTGTTATCGACTATACAGCTCCAGGAGGTTGCGGTGTTGATCCAATGAATTAAATGATAAATGGACAAGTTTACGCTGGAAATCGTCCAATTAAAAGACCCAGGGAAGTAGAAGATTCTTTCAGGAAGCAGAAACATCAAATGTGCTTGAATAGTAATAACTTCTATCAAGATGAAAACAATCGTTCAACCAACTATATAATTAAACAGAATCCTGTTTCGACTGGGTTGAAGCTATCTTGTGACGATGACGAACATAAATCCTCGGTTACATCGGCAAGTGGTAGTACAATGCAAAAGCTTCCTGCCATTTTATCTCTCGGGGACAATGTGAGGAGTGAAATTGACAGACAGAAGGTGGAATTCGATCATTATATCCGCATCCAGGTATTAAATGAAAACAAATGTTATACCAACATTGAAATCATTCGTTGTTTCTCTTTGTGCGATTAGCTCTTAAATAGTTTTTCAGGATGCTTAGTGTGAAACTTTTTGGTAAAACAGGAGGAACAATTGGCGAAGGGAATCAGAGAATTGAAGCAGAGACACACGGTATCATTCCTTAACACTGTAGAGAAAGGAGTAGGGAAGAAACTAATGGAGAAAGAAATCGAACTACAAAATATGATCACAAGGAATAACACTTTGGTTGAAAAGATTAAGCAAGTGACAACAGAAGTCCATTCTTGGCATTTCAAGGCAAAGTACAGTGAGAATACAGCAAATGTGCTGAAGAGCAACGTTAACATGGTCATAGCTCAGGGTGCGGAGCGAGGGAGAGAAGGATGGGGAGACAGCGAAATTGATGGTGCAGCTTCCTCTTATGTGGACCAAACCAATCATTTAAACATTTGTGGACGAGTGAAATCTGTCTCTACGAACAACCAAGGTTTAATAGAGCAGAAGATGACCTGCAGGGTTTTGCAAGAGTAGTGAAGTTTCAGTCCTGCTGATGCCTTGTCGGCACCTTTGCTTGTGTAAGAATTGTGAGAGGTCTGTAGAACTCTGCCCTGTCTGCAATTCAGCAAAAAACACAAGTTTGGAGGTATACCTGTCTTGAACTACAGTGATTGAAAGCCCTTGTTTTCAGTTCTGCATTCCGCCCCAAGATTTTTGTAGGAGGGAATTAGAAAATTTGACTCATAATGAAATCCAAATTAGTAGTAATTTTTTCTTCCAGTTAAGCTGATTAGCAAACCCTTGTTTCGGTTCCTTTTCTGCAAAGCTTAGAGCCTGTTTGGTACAGTTTTCAAAAACAATTTTCTGTTTTAAAAAACAGAAAAACAGGAAAAAATGCGTTTGGTAGGGACATTTTCAGAAAATGTTTAATATTTGTTTTAAATGAAAACATCAAATTATTGTTTTCTATTTTTTTTTTGTTTCTTCTACTTTTTTTTCAGAACAAAGTAAGAGATCGGGGGAATGGTTGCAATTGAGTCATGACCAGTATCACTATCTCTTAGACGAGTCTTTACATTTGATCTGATTTAGTTGATTTTCCTTGGTTTTCAAAAACAACTTTTATCCTGCCAAACAAATTTAGAAAAATGAAAACAAGGAAAAAAATGGTATGTTAATTTTGAAAACCGTTTTTAAAATTGTACCAAACAGGCTCCTAAGCTTCTTTTGTTTTGTAACCACTATTTTTCTTCTTAGAGCAGCTAATCATGCTAGAAACACTTTACCAAGTTTTAAGGCATTTTAAGACGTCAAGAAACCCTTGAAGAGTCATTTTGGAAGAGCTAACCTTCAGCATCGGTTTCTGTTTGCCTCCTGCATGACGTATAAGAGAAACTAGCCATGCTAAAGTTCATTTCCGGTTACCTAAAACATGTTTCAAAACCCTCCATTCATTGGAAAATTAAGCAAAAAGCTTCATTTGACTACAAGAATTCAGAAAACATGAAAATGCATAAGAGTACTACAGATATAAAAAAAGATTAGTAATAAAAGTTCAAAAAGGATGAAAATACAAAAGCAAATTATTTACATGTTTAACTAGTGCGAAAAACTGTACCAGCACTTGCAAGTTACAGGGCGTATGTTATTGCCAAAAATCGAAATGCTGCCCCTATACAATCCTCCATAACAAAAGTTGGGCTTCTTGAGTGAGATAAGGCCACTAAACAATGTGCAACAAATAAGACATAGGAGGGGAGGTTTCCATCACTGAAGATAAATCAGATTCTCCTTCGGTTATCCACACGTGCTTTTTTTAACGCAGATCCAGCTTCTACATGGGCACTACTTGATTGTATCTTGAGAAAACATATGGACCGTAATATTAGAATAATGGATATCATTAATCTTCAAAAAAAAGCTAAAAGAAAAGAATAAATTCAAAAAAGATTTTTCCTTTTACCTTATCAAGCTTTTCTCTGACCAATTGAACTGTTGCATTCATTGATGGCGATGGGAAGTATTCCTGATATATTTCAGTGGGGAGAAAGATTTATCAAAAGCAGAAAATATAACATATCTAACTTTAACAACTCAACAGAAGATTGCAAGAATGTAAAAGGCTGAAAATAACTGAAGCCTATTAAAATGTTGGAGAAGAACTATTCAAGATTTTTCGCATTTGCGATTCCACATATAAACTGACCCAAAATGTTGAGTCACTAGAGTTGCTTACTTTTCAACATAACAAAATCAATCAACAAGATCCTAGCCATTCAATAATTTCCATGCTTTTGGACAAACAAATTGACCATCCAAATGAATACCTACTAAACTTGAGATCACCTAACCCTAGAATTTTGGGCATTAGGAAATGGTCAATTCAAAAGAGGTGGAAAGTCACAAAGAACCTAAGAACTATTCTGGTTCCTTTTATTAATATACAACTCTAATTAATGTAAAAGAGATATCATATAGAATTTAGTATAAAGCAGCATAACTGTTTAGTGCGTTAATGCATTTTGGAAATAAGATACCACAATAGTCATTGGAAGCAGTTGTGAAGCAAATTGGCTCAACACAGTAAATTATATAAAACCGGTGAAATACCTATTTGATGCATGAAAATGCAACAGAGGCACGTAACGTTCTCTAGTTCAAACAAAACACTCTCTAACGAAAAAATTATTCGTGTATCATGCAACAATAAAATAGACACGGACCTCATTCGAGGACACTGTTCTGATCGGAGGGTTTGCCGTGTGAAAAGTGTGGTCCGTTTTCGTGAAATCTCTGAAGACAAAGCAAAAAATTTATGCAAAACTCAGCTTACAACAATTAAATTGCAACAGAAGAACCCATAAATCATGTTAAATAAAAGCATGTACCTTTGCCTAGTGTTTGCGTGGCTGCTAATACTGGTTTGTGCCGGAGATGGAAGTGTTGGAGGTTCAAAGAGATAATCTGGGTTATGAGCTTTAGACCCACTGGAATTAGCTGCTATAATTAAAAAGATCAGGGCATTAGGTGCTAGGTAGAAAAACCCATTTAGCACTCAATCGATAACTCAAGCCATATCTTTTAATTTCTTCTACCCTGATAAAAAGTAACTAAAATCTTGCAATTTTGGTTTTAAAAGAAATTCACCATTTAATCGTTTTAGAACTTCCCCTCTCCTGCATTCCAACTTCTCTTTCGTGTCAGAAACACTCTCAAATTGAGGGGCATATGACACTTGTAGACGATTTCCAAGGAAAACAGATTCGTCCAGCTTTCTCTTTGCAAATCTACGAAAACGATAAAATTAAACAAACAAAATGAGCAGCTAGTGAGACGTCTGATGAGAATTCAGAAACAAGAACTTACATGGAACGTGCACAGTCTAAGTCTTAAATCACAATACCACACATAAGTGAAGATTATATAAAACTTAGCATTACCTAGCATTGTCGATCCTGCAATAATTTGAGTTATAGATAACAGGCAAATGAAGAAGGTAATAAATCTTCAAATTACCTAGCATTATCGACACGCACAAATTTGATCCAATAAACATCGGTATATGGTTCACAATCCTCTTCATCCATAGGTTTACATCTGGGTAAAACATAGCAGTTATCACCAAATACACTCACTCAATTTTCTGCAAAGCTCGTGATTTCTTAAACCGTCAATGAAACCAAAGTAAACAAAATTCATAACTGTAAGAAATAAAGAAGAATCATACTCTTCTATCTCTCCATATGATTGAAACGCTTTCCCTAACTCATCTTCACATCCAAGTGATGGCACATTACGGGCTATCAAATACCTGCAAACACACACACCCCGACAAAATTAATTAGGTTTTTTTTTTTTTGTGATCGAATCCCCTTCTTTGAGTTTTAACTTTTAAGCTATTCAATTCTACAGCAACACTAATAATTTTAACTCGAATTACACAGCTACCAACAGAGAAAAAAACAAAAACCTAGATTCATCGCAAACCGTATAGACTTTGACTGCGGGAGCTTCATCTCTGTTTTGCGGCATTTGTACCAGAATACCTGAGAAAAGCGGCCTGAAGTGAAATCATCAGAGCTTTTATAAGTACACAGTTGGACATGTGGGTCCCACTAAAACTGAATAGTAGGACTACCGGATGTCAATGTGTAGCCCAACTAGGGCTGCACATTGGGTAGGGTGGGTATGATATGGCCTATTTCGCCACCCTACCCGCTGAATGGCGGGTAAGAAAACTTTACCCGCCACCCTACTATACCAACTAGAGATGAGCAAATAGAAATTGAATAAACTCATGTGTTGTATAGATATACAGGAAAAGCCGAAAAGACAAGAAAGGGGCATTTAGTTTCCTTTACTATTAATCCTAGTCCAGACCACAGATGTACTCCAACCAGAAATTAAATTACCCTCAACCATATCAGCATCACTCTCATTTCTTTCTGTCTGCCTCTAAAACATAAATATCAGCAATTTCTTTCTTGTTGCTCTACAAGCACATATCAGTGAGTTGAATAAAACAGTGACAGTTCAAGACAATTTTAGATACTGTCCGTATATTTTCTAAACAGTGACAAACCCAACAAACAATGATCTTAACCCATTGCATTGCGTCATCTAAACTATCGCATGACAAGTTCAGCATTCGAGGAATTAACTGTTCCTCCAGCAATATGAATCCAAAAACAGATCATAACAATATTAACAAAAAGAGAGCAGAAATCAACTAATTCGGCTCATGGTAATGCACAAATGTCGGACTTTAGGTTTAAGAATATGTTTTACAAGTTACAAAGAACATATAATAATAACAAGCTACAAAGATCTGTGCAGAACAGAGGCAATACTAATACCAAAACTAATAAAACCTCCAACAAATACGTCATCATCGCTATCATCATCTAAGGCACAAGCCACCAGGTATAGCAGCTAGGGATCTTATTAGAGATAGGTGTATGGCTCCATAAAGGAAATTACATTGGTCAAATGGGAAACACAAATTGTCAACCAAACAAATTTCTGGCTCTTGTGTATATGATTCATACACACTGCAGAATGTAACTTAAACATAAATCTCCATCTGCTTCTCAATCCTATCCCCATCATTCAATAAAACTAACCCCACAACCTGGAACACACAAGCACCAATCACTCTCCTTCTGCGCATTACACAGCTCCTTTACATTACTACTTAATTGAACCGACTCCCAACAGAAACTAAATTAGTCCCGAGTCCTACAAGATTTAACTTACTTACGTGGTTGAAGCTATCTAGAAGTCAAAGTACTAGAAATCACATTTCACAAGCATATACACAGTAATATGAAAATCATGATGATAGAAGTAAAAATAGTCCAGTCACATTTCAAAAGCATATATACTGGACTCCAGTGTCAACTGCCTATTTGCATAAAATTATCACCATCCCAGGTTAGATGCTTTATCATTGACTAACATAATAATAAGATAATGTATTGAACTAAACGAGACAAGCAATTCAGTGGAATTGGACTATGTAAAAGAACTGATATCAATGAGAGGGATAAGAACTGCACCGAGAATACTTGAAAATGAGCCGAAAGGGTATGTGATTTTAGACCCATTAGGGCGGGAATTATGAATAGGATTTATAGTGATTCTATTCCATTCCCTCATAGAGCAGGAAACATCTCTGCAATTCAGTACTTGGTTGCATGGAATTCAACAGATGATAGTAATAACGATGTCAAGGGATAAAATCTGTTCGATTTTTAACGCGTAAACACAGTACAGTGAAAAACGTTGATAGTGACGTTATTTATACCTAACAAGAATGATTGAGATAACAGAATTTCAAAAGAGGGTTAATTCCTTTTTTGAAATCAACGAAACAACAAAACAAATCTCTCCTTTTCTCACTCACCTAGCAAAGGGCTTAAATGTACTCACTCACCTGACCTGATGATAATGTTCAATGAAATCAACGATTTTCTTATGTAAGACATGTAGTTACTCTTACATATAAACCCAAAAGAAACAAATTCAGAGAAAGAAAGAAATTAAAGAAAAGACGAGACGAGACTGTTGTGAGCAGAAGCTAAAGCTAATACTGAGTAGGAAAAAAAGCATGTCTCCATCTATCTATGTGTCACCTTACTATGCTGCCTAACAACAGCTCTAATCTCACCTCATGGCTAATAAAACTAAGAATCAAACATGCGACGGATTCGGATGCAGGATAAGATTAGCTTCACTTACCCTCGTTCTTAATTGGTTTAGCCCTGCACTGGTTGCAATAAGCAGACTCGCGCTCACTTACTACAGCACCTAAAATTCAAACAAAAATATTAGACAAGTGAAGAGCAGCAATTGCCTTTAAAGACATGGGTTGAGAGTCACATAATCAAAATCTCACTGAAATTGTTTGAAATATAGTTTGAAATATAGAAAATCTATACATTCAAAGACATGGGTTTTAGCTAGAAATCATGAAGAGACAATTTATCAATCAGTTTACATATGATCAGAAATTTTAAATCCCATTCAATTGCCTTTTGCTCCCATCCCTAGCAGAATCGCATTGAAACTCGTCCTCCATGAGGAACAAACTACATTCCTATGAGAAATTTCATCAATCAGTTAACATGCATGTCAATTTCTCACAACTGCAATCATATCACTCAACTGATTTCTTCATATACAAATGACATCACCAAGCAATACAACATATTTCAGATACAAAAAGAAAAACCCATTCAGATTATTAAAAAACAAATTATATTTATGTGATTATCGGCTTACCTAAGATTGGAACAATGTCTTCTCCATCAGATTTTGGTGAAGGGGGGCCGGAATTAGAGTGTCAACGAACCAATTCAAGGCCCTGAAAGATGAACATAAGACTGAGAAGAGTAAGGTCTAGGGTTAGAAGTTAAAAGTTAGAACTGGGAAGAAAGGGGCTAGGATTTTCGGTGTTCGATTTGAGGCGAAGAAGAAAGGGGCTGGGTATGTGCACCCTAAAGCAAACTGGGTCGGTACTGCGAGAACACGCTGTTTCAGGGGAACCCCTCGCCCCTTGTCGATCACGTGCATTCAAAGATATTTGAATGCGTAATAATAATAATATATATTATTATTATTATGGTGTATCTAAAGCTCACCTAAGATTAGGTACACACTGTTGGGGTAGTATATTCTAGAGAGAACAACGGTATTGTTGTTGTTGGTGTTCGTTAGGTTTCGACGGAGTATACGAAGATCTTCTCCGCTTGAAAACCCTAATTTGGTTTCCATTATATCATCAGCCCTTCTCATAAAAAAATAAGCTCCGTCTGTAAATCTCTATTTTCACCTCAAAATGAGTAGTTCAGTTGCTTTATCATCGCCATCAGCACCATTTCTCAAACCACGAAACTTTATAAATGGAAGAGGAACAAGAATTATTAACCCTGTTACCCGAAGTTTAAGTTTCAATCCAATTCGTTTTTCGTCACAGAAATCAAACGATCTAATTAGTAGTTCTAGTAATGGAGTTTCTTCGTTTTGTGGCCCTAGATCTTCTTCTTCATGGAGTTCGATACCTTCACTTGTATCTTCAGATCGTGAAAATAACAAGAAGGACTTTAGAATTAAAGCAACTCCTGTACCTGAAAGTGCTGGTGCTGGAGAAACAGCTCAAGAGAAATCTAGTGGTTTGATGCAGACTTTACAGCTTGGATCTCTTTTTGGTCTTTGGTATCTTTTTAATATCTACTTCAACATATATAACAAACAGGTTTTGTTCTCTAAACTTCGATTTTTGTTTGATTTATTTTGGTTTTTAGTGTAATTGTGAGGGATCTGAGAATTCTTAGCTTAAATCTTGATACCAACATTCTCATTTTAGGATTCATTTGGAACTCTAAAGAAGGTTTTGAAAACTCAATATATATAAGATGCATTTATTGTCTCTGTGTTATGTTACTTATATCAATGATAAATTTAGGCAATGTTATGAAAATTTGGATTATAACATTATAATATGCTAACAAATAGATTATTTGCTTACTGGTTGGATTACGGTTTTTAATATTGCGCCTGGTTGTTTACAGACATTGAAGGTTTTCCCATACCCGGTAACAATTACAACATTTCAGTTTCTTGTTGGGACTGTTTTTGTCCTTCTCATGTGGACAAGTAATTTGTACAAGAGACCTAAGATTACTACATCTCAGGTACTGATTCTATTGTGGTTGGTAGTTTCTGGCTATTTGTTTACCTATTAAAATGTGCTTGTTAATTGTGTTGCAGCTTGTAGCAATCCTGCCATTGGCTGTAGTGCATACGATGGGTAACCTTTTCACTAACATGAGTCTAGGGAAAGTTGCCGTGTCATTTACACACACAATCAAAGCTATGGAGCCTTTTTTCTCGGTTGTTCTCTCTTCAATGTTTCTTGGGGAGGTAAGGATTTTGTTTCCTGTAACACGCGTGATAAACTAGATTTCTGTGAGGTAAATGTTTCTAAAGTTTTACTGCTGTAAAGTTTTATTGTCCTGCTTACTAAACAACTATGAACAGGTTCCTACCCTTTGGGTGATCTCATCCCTTGTACCCATTGTTGGTGGAGTGGGTTTGGCGTCAATGACCGAAGCATCTTTCAATTGGTAATGGCAACAGATTTAGTGGTTGATCACTTGATCTCTCTGGTTAATGTCAATATTAATTCAGTTGTCATAATTTCGTCAATTGGTTCGGATTTTGAATCTTGCAGTCGATGTATGACCAGTTCTCAATGCTTCTTTTGAAAACAGGGCAGGGTTTTGGAGTGCAATGGCATCCAATGTGACATTCCAATCACGTAATGTACTGAGCAAAAAATTCATGGTTAAGAAAGAGGTAATGCTCGACAAGATGCAACTTTCTGTTACTTTTTTTGTCACAAATTACAGAAGCACTGTTGTCACACCTTGATCACATTTTCACTTATTTGTTGTGCAACTTCATGTTAGAATATTTTAGCACTTCATATCTTAAATTGGCGTTTAACCTCTTTTTTTCTTCTGATACAGTCATCTCTTGATAACATAACCTTGTTCTCAATAATAACAATCATGTCACTGTTCCTCCTGGCTCCTGTGGCTCTTGTAATGGAAGGCGTTAAGTTTACTCCTGCACACTTAACATCAGTTGTGAGTATAAGAATCTTAAGCTGCATTTGTTTCTTGGAAGTTCATTATTCACCTTGCTTTCTTACTCATAAATACATGCGTTAAATGGATCTTGGTTCTTGCCTTATCCTGAATGATAGGGCTTGAATGTTAAGGAGGTATTTACGAGAGCTCTCTTTGCTGGACTCTGCTTCCATGCATACCAACAGGTAACTCCTATTTTCATTTGAATTAATTTCCATTCTTTTCTCGTTTCTAAGATTTGATATTTTCCGTCTGCGTTCGTCATTTAATTTTCAGTTTTCACACTGGCACAACCTGTTTTGTTGTGAACTGTTAACACCTTTTACTTTTGATCTTGTAGGTTTCTTATATGATATTACAGAGAGTGTCTCCTGTTACACATTCAGTAGGAAATTGTGTAAAGAGGGTGGTGGTCATTGTGACCTCGGTTCTCTTTTTCAGAACACCCGTATCCCCTATCAATTCTCTTGGTAATTCCTAAGTCTCTCTTTTCTCAGAAATTGCATATTATCATCCTCTTTTTGGAAGGGAAGTTATTTTTTGAGAAATCAACACTATTGAGTGACTCAGTGAGGACTCAAATCACCGAATCTCAGGTATTAGAGTCAGGCCTCTGGCCAATTGACTATCCCAACCAATTGGCACACAAAAAAAATACTCCCTCTGTTTTTGGAAAAGAAATACTTTCACTTTTTCAATTTGGCCTATTTTTAGGCCAAATTGAAAAAGTGAAACTATCAGAAACGGAGGGAGTATATATAATCTCTAGTATTTCAAGTGTATTGTTACTTGTATTTTGTTACATAATTGCATGGAAATCTTATCATATCATTATGTGTTTTATAACAGGTACTGGAATAGCTCTTGCTGGCGTATTTCTATATTCAAGGGTGAAGGGGATTAAGCCAAAGCCAAAGACAACATGAGTTGCTTGTTAGTTGTAATTTTTCTTTTTCGTATGGAGTAATTAATTATTATTCTTTTTTGTACTCAAAGCTTGAGGAATGTTTTTTGAACATCAGTCATGTTTTAGATTTTGCTTCAAAAAACGAAAAATTAGATTTATCTTTTGAAAAAAGAAAAAGAAAAAAAGAACGTGCAAATACAGTCTAGGTGGCTCATCTTCATGCTAAATCTGAACCAAAAACACATTCAGCAATTAGAAAGGTCACCAGCTGGACTATTGAAATCTCACTGTAACATTGAAAGATTTTGAAGCAAAAGTCCTTGATGTCTTCTGTGGCCGTTCTTTCTTTGCTGGAATTTTATGTGTTTTTCCTTCTTTCTAAACTCCCTATCTGATTCAGCATCTTATACTATCTGAGAATTTAGATCTGCTTGATGAATGTACCAAGAACTTTGTAGGCAACTAGGCATTCAGCATTTTCTGCTAAATGGGCAGCTCTCTTGCTCCTATGCTGCAATGCAGAAAGCTGCTCATTCTACGACCATTTGCATTGAATAATCGATGTTTCTTGGATTTGGGATTTGGTATAGCATTGTGGAAGACTACTCGGAATCTTTACTGTAAGAATATATACGGCAATGAGAATATGACTTCACGAGAGAGCAGGTGGAGCGTGATAAGAGATGGGCTGGAAAAACGAACGCCCAAAACGGCTTTTATTAAATTACTTTTTTTCGGTTAGCGAATGGTTACATCATTTGAATCTTCTGAAAGTTGTGATCTAATGCAACTAAGTGGATTAAAATTCTCTCTTTCCGAAGTTTTCCAATTTTAGCAGTTCCAAATGGAATATCTGCTACTTAATTTCGTTCTTCCAAATATATTCCGTCTATCTTTTTTTATTTGTCCGTTATGTTTAGACATGTTTTCTCGTTAAACTATTAAATACATTTTTTGCTTTTTATAATTATAAAATTATTTTTAATATAAACCTAATCAAAATCTCTAATATATTATTCATGGGACCATATGGTATTTTCTTGTAAATAATATCTCTATATATACAGAAACAAATATGTTTCAAATCTTCATTCTCGTTTTAAATAAAAATATTTATGAGAAGTTAAAAGGAATAAATACGTGATCTTATAATCTGGCCAAATGTAAACCCGTAATATAATCAAGATACTTGTTTTTATTTTCTATTAAACATTTCCCAAAATAATAACCCGATATATTTTTTATATACACATATTAGTTTTAATTTTGGTAATAATGCAGCATTTAATAAGGTTAGTCTTGACATTTCCTCTGGTCTCCATAACAATTCGACTTAGTCAAAGAGGACAGTTGATAAAAGAAGCAGGGAGTAACAGCCTGGGACCAAGCTAGTCTTTCCACTTGTTCTGAATTCACTGCACCGTTGATGAAGATACATTTTTCTCCCTTGCATTCACTTGAAAAATTACATAGCATCAGTCTGGTGTCACCTTTTTCTAATTAAGTCTAAGAAAGAACCTCCCAATTAAGAGTCAAAGTTCCTTGCACATGAGGTAACCATTTAAGATAAGTCGTAGTAGTCAGACTAGAAGTTATTATATTTCAAGCTAGTTTATTATCCTGCATCAAAGAATTAATTTTATTAATGAGCAGTTGAGGAATCAAGATGAATTTCTCGAATGACTTTAACACATCTTTCTCTCCAGAGAGGCCAAGATATTGTGCCTCTAATTCCAATATCTTCATCTGACATAGTGCTTTGGGTACTGCTTATAAACCAACTAAGAGCATGCTGCTGAAGACTTTGTTGGTGATCACTGTGTATGCCTGCAATGGAAAACCAGATAGATTTAGATAAAATACACTGCATGAAAATGTGAGATGGAGATTCAGAAACGGATCCACAAAAACGACACACCTTACCGATATTTCTAAGAATAATCAATAACCTTTCTCTTGTGGGGAGGATATTATTCAAACACTTCCATAGAAAGTGTTGTATTTTTGGCAGAATATAACTTCCATAATCTAACCTAGAATTTGTTCATATTAGCAGCATTTTGAGAGGGATACGTCTCAACATAAAGTTTTATATATGCAGATTTAACAGTGAATTGACCGTGCTTCTCAAGCTTCCAGATTAAACAATTCTGAGCTTGGTTATGAATACTAATGTTGCTGACGAGTCTTACAGTTTCTGGCAAAAAAAATAATTATATAGTGGATTCAAATTCCAAAAAGTTGTTAGCACTGAAAAGCTGATGATTATTAAGACTCGTCAAAGCATAAGGATTGACAGCATTGTCTCTAGGATGATTATTAAGTCCAGAGATCCAAGCATGTGTCTATATTTTGATCTTCCTACCACTTCCAACACTTCAAGCATTGTTATCTTTAATGTATTTATGAGCTAATACTCTTCTAAGACCAAGAGGAATCTTGTTCAAACTCAGCATTACAAGGATCTCCACCAGTGAAATACTTAGCAGCCAGGGCCTTAGCTAGCCCACACTTGTTTAGTCCTAGTGCATAATCTCTAGGCAGATTTTACAAATAAAGCTCTGTTAAACAATTAAATATCTCTAAAACCCAGTCCGCAATCTTTTTTATGTTTACAAACTCTTCTCCAAGAGATAAGATGAACATCTTTATTATTATTTTTTTCTCCTCCAAACTTCCATGATAAAGTACATGCTCTTGATAGTGGTTTTAGGCAATTTAAAGGAACTCACATGATGAACGAGTAAGGGATTGAGAAATTCTTGATCATAACACCTCTTGCCACCTGTGAAAGATTAGACTCCTTCCACTTAGAAATTATCTTTTCCATTTTATCCACAAGAATGGAAAGTGAAACCCTTTTGTTTCTGCTAATAAAAAAAAGTGGCAAACTATGAAACCTTTCCTTCATTTCCATTTGTTGAACTTGAAGAATCCCGGATAACTCGTAACTGTCAGCAGGATCCATGTTTTTACTAAAGTATACTGCAGATTTACCAAAGTTGATCACTGGACCTGAAACAGATGATTGATATTAGAAACAGACCTAGCAATCTTTACACATGTTATATTTCTTTTGATTTCACAATGAGAGACGTATCTTGAAAGAGATCCCATATATATGTTGAATAGGTAGGGAGAAAGAGGATCTTCTTGCCTTGTACCTCTGGTTGGCTTGAAAGCTTTACATTGAGACCCATTTAACATTATTTCAATCTGAGTTGTACTAGACATTGGTTAATAAGATGACACCATTTTTCTGCAAGCCTAGACTGCCTGGGAGCATCAATTATAAAGGACCATTCCAAGTTAGATTGCCACATTCACCATCTTTTTTCTTGATGTAGTGAATTATTTCTTGAACCATAGCAATGTATTATGAGATAACCTCCCTGGGACATAGGTTTCCTGCATTAGACAAATAGTATTCTAGATTTGTTTCCTCATCCTTCTAGAAATGATCTTGGAAATAAGTTTGTATGCAGTGTTACACAAGGAAATAAGCCTAAAGTATTCGGGCCTATGAGGAGTTTCATTCTTTGATATCAAACCCAATTTAGTATGAACCCTGATTTTGGGCATACCAAAATCTTTCAAGGCATACCACATGAAGACAAAAAAGGTTGTGAAATAGCAAAATCAGATTACCCCTTAACCCAATTTTTTTAATGGCAAATCTGCCCTTTATGATTAGTGTTAGTAATATTGATTAGTGATTAAATATTTTGTTTAGTGATTAAGATAATTTTCAGAATTATAAAAGGTTGTTTAGATGATTTTTTTGATCATGGTTCGGCGAAACATGTTGAGGTTCGGCTCACATCTATGAGCCGAATCTACCAATTGATGAACGGTTCGGCTCACATCTATGAGCCGAACAACATCCTGAATAGCCCAGAAAAATAATAATTACTGGTTCGGCTTATATTTCGAAAATCGTATGAGCCGAACATCAATTTGTTATTTTTTGGGTTAAAATATTGTTATTGGTTCGGCACATATTGAGAATATCGTAATAGTCGAACCTCATAAATCTGCTAGGTTCGACACATATTATGATTATCGAATATGCCGAACCCCTATGCATCTCTATCTGTGACTAGGTTCGGCTTGAAATGTCATGAAATTTTAAGCCAAATTGTTCATATACACTTACAGGAAGCTTTTGTGATGAACAATTCGGCTAAAAATGCAACTCAATTTTGAGCCGAACCCAACACTGTAACCGCCATTTAATCGATGAAAAACAACAAATAGGAGATTGGGTTTGTAAAACTTACTTTCTTATCCTTATTTCCGGAGTTGGAGATGCAGTTGGTTCAGTTTCTGGTTCAATTGGTGGTTGATTTTCAGTTTCTACACCTTCATCTTCAATTGGTTCTTCTTCTTCAATTGATGGATTAAAAGACGATTTGATTTGCCTAGTCCCTAGTTTTCTTTGTACGAGTCCTTATGTGGTTGAGTTTAATCGACGATCAAATTTTTACGAATCGACAATTAATCACGATGATGAATTTTTTTTTCGCAGGAGGGGGAAGAGTTCGGCTAGAGGAGGAGGAAGAAGAAGAGATGTTAAGGGAAACTGATTTTGATTAGAAAACTGATTTTAAATTTTTATATTAAGGGTATATAGGTAATTGAACTACCCATAGGGTACCCCTTATAAGGTCACCCAAGATGGGACTATTATTTTGTATGCCTTGAAAAATTTTGGTATGCCCAAAATCAGGGTTCTTTAGTATTATGTAGCTACTTGAGAAGAAACCCAGAATGAAAGAAAGCTTTGACAACATCATCTCTCACAAGTGCCCAATGAGTCTGATAAAAGCCAAGACGAAAAACATCTGTACATGAAGAGGTCCATGGTTCCATAGTCATAAATGTCTCACAAATTTCTTCATCACCAGGTGGAACCAAGTGTTCGTCATTGTCTTCAACAGATATACCTTAGGATATGCTGGAAAAAGATAAAACTATAAAAAGGAGAAGAAGTAGTGTTGATGTTGAGAAAAATGACCCGTGAGCATATTTTCTAAAAAAGTTATGTCCTGACACCAAGACCCATTAGAGGATTGTAATAAAAAGTTAATTTTATTCCTCGCTATTCTTTTATTAGCTTTAATACGGAAGTACTTACTTAGAATTTATGTCCATATCATTAAAGAAGTGATTACCAGATTTCTGCCTCCAAAAACTTGTTTCAGTTTCATCTCATTGCTCTATCCCCTTCTTTAACTGAAGTACCTTATCAGTAATATAACCATTTATATCAGAACCTTGAAGATTACCCACCTAATATTTAAGACCCCCAATAGTTTTCTGTATATGCCCAAAAGTATTTTCATTCAATCTAGCCAATTGTTTCATAGATTTAGATTGTTTAGAAACAAGATTGAAAGCTTCATAAACACTTAGGAGACTAAGCAAATTTTATTTCATCAACACAAGTAGAGTTTAGTAACCAGTTCTAAAAAAAAAAGTTTTTACATTTTGAGACAATGAAGCTATAAAGGTTAAGCATGATTGGCGTGGGATCTGATCAATTTTGAGTCAGGTGAGACAAGGTAGGGGTTGGATAGGTCATATACCTGCTACTGTTGACTAAAGCCCTATCATGTCTACATTTTAATCTACATGTTCTATGAGAATTGATAATCCGGGTAAACGGATTGCCACTAAAACCTAGGTCAGAATCCATAATAAGTTGAGACATTGGTTCAGATATAGAGCTTGACACTTGGTTAACTCTGTCATTTATAACCAGGGTAATATTCATATCACCGATTACAACCCATGGTATATGCACATTCTCACTCAAGTCTTTTATACTCTGCCAGTAATCTACTTGTTTATCTCTATAAGGAGTTCCACAAATACGAGACAAGAATCATTCCCCTTTGGAAGGGATATTATTGACAATGGCATGACTCTGTCTGAAGTGTTAATCACTTCAAGTTGAAAGCCATCTTCCAAAAGAGAACAAATTTATAATTAAGGAGTTTCAAGTTGAAAACGCGGGGGGTTCCAAAATACACCACCAACTTTTTCTTAGGAAATTTGTATGGAAAAACTCAATGCAACTCCGAGATTTAAACTCAATCAAGGAAATATAGAGTTATATCTTTCTATCCCTTACGATTAGAACGTTTACAGAATTAAATCCGTGAATATGATCACAAAGAGATTACTTGGACGGTACCAAAGACAAATATCCAAGAATCAATCGAGTCATATCCAATAAACTAGGTTGGATGTATCCACTATAATTGATCAATGCACAACCTGTGATATTTAAATTATAAAGATAAACAATATAATGGGGAAAAAGAAATAACACATACACCAGAAGTTTTGTTAACGAGGAAACCATAAATGCAGAAAACCCCCGGGACCTAGTCCAGATTGAACATCAAATTGTGTTAAGCCGCTACAGACACTAGCCTACTACAAATTAACTTCAGACTGGAATGTAGTTGAGCCCTAATCGAGTCTCCCACTGATTAAGGTACAGTCACGCTCCTTACGCCTCTTGAATCCCAGAAGGACTTCACTCAATTGATTCCCTTAGTTGACGTCACACCAACTAAGAGTTGCTTCAACTCAATTGAAGAATTTAAACCAATCTTCCTCCCACAAATTAAACCTATATATGATTTCATCTACAATCAAAAATTTTGATCAAAGGTGATGGAAATCGTTAGCAATAGACAAAGTCTAGCTAACCTCAAACTCCGGACTTATGCAACCCGAAGTGCAGCCTAGATTATTGTTCACCTCACAAGTATAAAACTCGTGGAATCAAAAAAGTTTGAGACGAAGAGAACTTTGATGATTTCTATCTATCTTGATCAAGTGAGCAGCTCAACAATCAATCAAGATCAGGATACCCGAGTTATCAAGAAAACATAACTGGACCTAGCTTCACGAATCCCTATGAAGTCTTTGCAGTCGTTAAACCCTAAAAGGTTTAGGAAAAGGACGACTCTAGTTACAACTAGGATACACCAAAGTAGTGTCGGGATTCAAAGATCCCAGTTGCTTGAAGTTCCCCTTTTATAGGCGTTCAAAGAATAGGTTGCTTTAGGTTTAAGCTAAGATAACTTTGGAACTAAGCAATCAGTATCCACTGTTAGATGAATCTTTGAATCTGATTTATATAAACAAGATATACACTCTGTTTAGGTGAAACCGTAACCGAACCGTGTATAAAGACTATGTTCAAGGTGGTTAGCCGAAACTAGCCGGTTTGAACTTAAAATCCTAATATTCATTTTCATGAACACTTAAGACATTAACCTTGAGTCACAATCATGTGATCAAATAAGTTTAGTGTTTTTAGAGAATCGATCAAATACTAATTATCTCTTAGAAATAATTTAGTCGCACTTGAAAATAATCGACATGGTTAGTAGGTGTACAAATACCATAGCCGTTTATGAGTCGAGTTAGTTACAGTATGTGTACCGGTTTGTAAGCTAATAAGCCAAACCAAGTTCCGGAGTTCACAGAACTATTTAGGTATGCGTACCGGTATGGATACCTTAAGACTACGGCCGATTTTGGAGTCCATATAACTATTTTGGTACGTGTACCAGTTTGGATACACAACCGAGTTCTGGAACACATAAATTTTCTGGTACGTGTACCGGTATGGATACTAAACCGGTTCCGTGACCACAGTTCCTTAACGGTTTGCATACGAGTATGCGTAACGATCCGGTTCAAGAGTTGAACAGATTTTTACATGATATGCATAAGAATATGCGTACCAAAAATCTGTACGAGTACATGTAATACGACTTCAGAGTTATAAAAATTTTCCTAGTTTGTAAGACTGATAAAACTGTCTTGTATCCGAATCAATAGTAGTTTTATATTTCTCTAAATCGATTAGAAACATCCCCAAATAACATCAATGACACATATCACTGTTCCAGACTATTTTCGAATGATAAAACTTGAATCATGATTTTGATTGCGAACAACAAATCGTCCTTAGCCGAAATTCATCAAGTATGAACAAATGTTCATTAAGCTTGCTCATAATATTTTGATAACTAATTATCAAGATAAACTGGACTCGAAATTCTTGTATATGCATGATAGTCTAATTAGTTACGCGACAGCGTCCCAAAGATAGAAAAGCGAATATAACTTGAGAAATAGGTGGTTCAGTCTTCACTTACCTTTTGTGGATGAAGTTCTACAAAAGCTTCGATTGATATTCACCTTCA
This sequence comes from Papaver somniferum, assembly GCF_003573695.1. Classification (NCBI taxonomy): domain Eukaryota; kingdom Viridiplantae; phylum Streptophyta; class Magnoliopsida; order Ranunculales; family Papaveraceae; genus Papaver; species Papaver somniferum. The sequence goes on along the minus strand of NC_039361.1, from coordinate 121,031,235 downwards.
AATGGTAGAACGCAATGATGACTGTCGAGATCCACTGTTTCTTAACTACATTTCTATCCTAGTCACTTAACTAATTGTAGACTAGAAATCTAGATATAGTTTTGACAACAAAATTTAATAACAAGCTTGAGATAGAAACACTTGTTAGTGAGTCTAATGAACTGCCAAAGTAAAGGCTAAAGTACATATACTTTAGACTCTCAAGAGACTATTGGATGGTGCAGGACTCATTTACCTAGGATTTACGGGTAATAATTTAACATGGAATAATCAGAGATAAGGTCATAGGAACACACAATAAAGATTGGACAAACCATACATAAAGAATGAATAGTTAAGTAGAAATCCAGACTCATTATTAACCCATTTGCCTCACATAGGATCTGATCATATTCTAATAAAATTTGAAGTATCTCATGTTTGTTTCAATGTGTTAGAGCACTGCTCGGTCGAACTCACAAGCGGTTTATATCTCAAGCTTGTTTGTCAAGTTTAGTTGCCAAAACTATAAGTCTTGATTTCTAGTCTACTAATAGCTAAGTCTCGGACTAGGATAAAAAGTGTAGTTGATCTCTAGACTCCACGGTGTTCATCATGCAAATACGAAGAACTACTCAAGGAACTGGTGGAACTTCATCGACAAAAAGGTATGGGGAGACTTGAACTTATCTATCACTCAAAAGTCTACTTTATCTCCTATCTTGAGACAAAATTCGTATTGCTATATAGACTATGATTATACACATGTACTATTTCGAGCTGAGTTTATCTCGCTTATCTATTTCTTGAAATATGTGTTAGTAAGCTTTCGCTTTGGCCAAGATCATCTTTACTAGTGACGAAGTCATAATAGTCTCAATCACTTGAAAATCGCTTTGACGAAAAATAGTTTGTGAACAACAACTATATAACGTTCTCTAAGAATGTTTCAATGATTGAAATGAGAGTTTAGAATACATAACCATGGTTGGATATAAACATCGTGAGACAACTCATATGTGTGTAATTCCAATATCCTTGAACAAAATTATGCGTACTTTGCTGCTCAGGATAACCGGAACTAAAGTCCGCGTACCAATACGCGTACTGTCGGAAGTTCACATCCCATGAATTTCTGCTAGAGTTTGTGAACTGAAAACAAACTTATTCCGGGTACTTAAGTCCGCGTACCAGTATGCGTACTTAAGTAGGTTATTTTCTAAAAACAGTTTAATTTGTGAACTAAGACATTTATATTTTAAGGAATGCAATCTTTGCAAACCGTGGCTATAATGTTCATGAATCGATTCGAGTGAATCAAAACTGTTTTTGTTTCGATTGTGTCTTGTATACTTCTAGGAGATCTAAGCAATTGAACAATTCTCTAACTAGTTCATTTGAGTCATTTGAACTAGTTGTGGTAAAGAAGAATAAGGCCGATATGAAAGTGCTCATATGGCTAACCTATGGTTAACTACCGTTGAACCAACGAATTGTACAAGTTTAGGTACAGTTACTCAAACCTAAATGAAGTTATATTTCATGTGTGTATAACAATCTAAGATTCGATCTAACGATTGAAAGATATTAGCTTGAATCTAATGAGGTTCTCATCTAACGGTGAATATTGAATGCTTTGTTACCAAGGTAGCATTGATTGCAAACCCTGATTTGAAGACTATATAAAGGAAAACTCTAGCAACTGGGAAACCTAATCCCCACACCTCCTGTGTGATACTAGTTGTATAAGCTAGAGTCGATTCTCCTTTAACCTTAGGTTTCTATCGAGACCCTATAGGTTAACGACTTGAAGACTTCATTGGGATTGTGAAGCCAGACCCAACTATTTTATCTGTAGTTGCGTGATCTGATCTTGTTATTTATATCGTGTTTGAGTACAATCGTAAGATTGGCTTGAGATTAATTTCTTCGATAGGCAAGATAAAAAAGTAGTCACAAACATCTTCATCTCATCGTTTGTGATTCCACAATATCTAGTTTCGCCATCATACGATTTAGATTATTGTGAGGTGATTGATAATTCTAGGATGTTCCTCGGGAATATAAGTCTGGGTTATCAATTGGTTCTTGTTCACCTTGATTTATCAAAAGAAGGAACAAAAATCGTAGGTATTTCTGTGGGAGACAGATTTATTTATTCCTGTAGATTTTCTGTGTGATACAAGTTTTTTTATTAAAGTCTTCGACTTTGGGTCGTAGCAAATCTTAGTTATGGGTGAGATCAGCTAAGGGAATCAAGTACCTAGTATCCTGCTGGGATCAGAGATGTAAGGATTTCAACTGTACCTTGGATCAGTGTGAGATTGATTTTGGTTCAACTATAGTCCAGACCGAAGTTAGTTTGTAGTAGGCTAGTGTCTGTAGCGGCTTAATACAGTGTGTGTTCAATCTGGACTAGGTCCCGGGGTTTTTCTGCATTTGCGGTTTCCTCGTTAACAAAACTTCTGGTGTCTGTGTTATTTCTTTTCCGCATTATATTTTGTTATATAATTGAAATATCACAGGTTGTGCGTTGAATCGATCAATTGGTAAATTCAACCTTTGGTTGTTGATTAAAATTGATTGATACTTGAACATTGGTCTTTGGTACCGTTCAAGTGATTTCTCTTGTATTCAGTTAGACTCGCAGATTTCTATTTGCTTGAGTAAGTATTGAATCGAGAAATTGAGATATAACTCCTTGATATACTTTTTATTAAGATTTAATCTGACTGTCTAGTTGATTATCTTAAAAGTATATTGGAGTTAGTCCATACAGATTGCTAAGCGAAATATCGGGTGTGGTTGTTAGACCCCCGCTTTTTCAATAGGTATCAGAGCAGGAAAACACGTTTAAGACCTTATAAGTCTGTGTTTGTAGCGGTTTGACTCTACGGAGAGAAATTCTATCTCCATAAACGTACCACCAGTCTTCAATGGCTCAAACTACTTACGGTGGAAAATCGTTATGCGTGCTTTTCTTCAAGCTTGTGATTTTCAAACATGGGTATGTGTTGTTAATGGCTATGATCCTCTGGTTAATACATAAGGCGATGTATCTATACCTAAGGATATTGGTAGATATAGTCCAGAAGAAATTCTTGCTACAAAGCAAAATTTTGACGGCTTAAATGCTATCATACATGCCATTACCTCAGATCTTCAGCATCATGTGACTACGTGCACAAAGTCTAAAGAAGCCTGGGATATTAGAAACCCTATTTGAAGGGAATACCTGTGAAAAAAGCTAGGCTTCAAAACCTAAATTCTGATAGGGAAAACCTTCATATGGCAGATGAAGAAACATTTGATGAGTTTAATCACAAAGTGTGTGAAATTGTTAATACATCTTTTGCATTGGGTAATACTATTCCTGAAAAGGACATTGTGATGAAAAATTCTCAGATCATTGCCATCCAGATACGATTCTAAGAAGCATGTCATCGTTGAAAGAAATAATCTCGCAATGCTCTCTAGAAATACTCCGGTTGGGAAACTAAAGATCTTTCTTTGATCATGAGCATACATCCAAATCTGGGAAGGATGTTGCTTTCAAAGCACAAATGAACACTAAATTATTTGATAAAAGTAAAAGTGTTTGCATCTTTGAAGATGATCTTTCTGAGGCTGATTCATCAGATGAAAATCTTGACAAGTCAGTCTCGTTGATCACTGGGAAGTTTAGGTATCTTCTTTTGAAGATAAGTAAACGGTTCTCCAGATATAAATCCAGTTCATCAGTTAAGCCCCATAATCGTGTTCCTCCTAAAAATAGGGTTAATGATGAGACTGATGACGAGGATATGCCTCAGTGCTTTGAGTGTAAAGGTTTTGGTCATTTTGCAAATGAGTGTCCAAATCGTAAAAAATACACTGGGAACAAAGGTCTGGCTGTAACTCTTGATGAAATGTCTAATAACTATGATTCTAATGAAGACGAAAAATCAAGTGTTTTACTTATGTATGAAAATATTGATTTTGATAATTGTAGCAATACATACATCAATCTTGATATCCTTTCAAAAGAGAATTCAACCAATCTGGAAGAAAAAATTGACCTTTTAGTTGGAAACTCTCTGTCTAATTTTTCAGGTTCTACTATGTGTCTAGCAGCTTGCACATCTCGGATACCTGAATCATATTATAGGTTGACATACTCATATTGTTCATTCAAGGGTCATGAACTATCAAAGTGTTACAAGTACAAACACAAATTGAGACATGTCAACAAACTTCAACGAAGAGCAAATCGATTAGCAAACAAGCTTAAACTTGTTCAAAAGACCGCAGAGGTATGTAAGATTTTATCTTCGTCAAAGAAGTTAGTTTCCAAGGATAAGACAAGACCATTGGAAAGAAAGTTATGGTCTAAAAAATATGAGAAACATGGTTCTATGAATTCCCATCAAGAAAGATGTGATGGACAGATTATTGTTCATCCCAACACAACTTAAAATTGTGTTGGTTAGTGCATCTTGTCTCAGGTGCCCGATTAAAGAGACAAGATTCTGCACATCACAGGTTTTTGAAAAAGAAAAATGGTTTTAAATTTGTTTTCTTTTCTTTTTTGAGCTTTGCCTGGTTTTGCAAGATTGGAATTTTTCCATATCTAATTGATATTGGAAAGGTCTTCCCTGGTTAATCAATAAAAGAGGGTTAAAATTGACAATCAGCCTTTTATAGGGTATGAGTTATGCGTACGTGAATCCTTTGAAGTGTATAAAGGTTCAGTAACCCTACATTCCTTTTTTCCTTCCTGAAACTCTTTTTTAACTTAGACTGCTTGTTGAAGAGTGATTTCCTCTCACAGATTCGTACACTTATGGATACTCCAAGCATCATGTCTTCTGATGGAAAAGATGTTAATATGATTCTTAAGCCATCTGAAAAGGCGAAGGTACCCAAATATACCTCAAGCTAAAACTTTTCCTACCTATAAGTCCTTTCTCCGAAAGTGATTGTCTATGGACTGAGTGGAGACAATACAACTAATCGGTTCACACTTCGTGTGATCGTCTATCGATACAAGATCGAGACAATAAAACAACGAAATATGTTACTTGATAAAAAGGTTCGGACTTAACCAAACAAAATAGGATTCACTTATCAAGTAAATAGGAATTAACATTTGTGTAATTTACTTTAATTATAATAAAACAATTATAATGCGGAAATATAAAGTAAATGACACAATAAGATTTTGTTAACGAGGAAACCGCAAATGCAGAAAAACCCCGGGACCTTGTCCAAAATTGAATACTCTCAGGATTAAGCCGCTACACAAAATTACACCAACTTCGTATAGTTGAGACCAAGCAACTAAACCTATAGTTTACCTAGTTCCGTCTGTATTCCCACGCCTCTAACTTATAAATAAGCCACGTACTTGGATCAATTCCTTTGGTTCATATTCCAAACAGTAAAGGAACAACAAATCTGTTTGGTATCAACTCTATTCAACCAACAAAGGCTCTTCTGTTTATCTTAACATAAACTCCTTCGTCAGGTCCTTAGATCTATCTTATGTTCAATTACCGAAGTAATCGTTTAAGATTAAGCCAACAACACTCTTAATCCAAAGAATTGTGTTTATGCCGATCTACTCATTTAATCAATCCAATCTACCACAAGGATAAACTGATTATTAATTGGATCCTCTTTTACCGAAACAAGTATTGTGCATACCCAATATTATGAACCCACAAATCAGAAATCTTCAATATCTTCTCCGTCTTCAAATCTTCTTAGATCTTCAATAAAAACCTGCACACAATCACTTGAATCTCTTGTGATCAATCATGCACAGAACGGAGTCTGTTAAGAATGGATTATCATAAGATCGTCTTTAGCACTAACAACAGTCTAAAGATCCCTGTCGAAACTCTGAACTAGTTTGAGTGAATCTTATATCAGAAGAGAAGATTCTCAAGCATAAACAAACTAGGTGAAATCAGATTTCAACCACCGTTAGTCAATCAAATCAATCGAAAACAAAATATAAACCGTAATTATCTAGTTTCCACCAACGGTACACGCTAGAGCTTCTCAATCCCAAAGAAGACTTTAAACTGAGCGGCCGTAAGAGATTTCGCCTAATTAGGTAACTCTCCTCTCCCAATAGGCGGATACACCAGTAACAACAACAAAGAGGAAGTCTGTTGTTATGAAGGATTAGGTTGCTAGAAAGGCAAACTTCAAGTATTTATAGACAAGGAAGTTTGGACACCAAGGAATTTCCAAAACCGAAAATATTCCCAAGATATTCATTAAAGCACAAATTCGGTTTCCATAATTCCTAAAAATGCTCTGTCCAAAAATAATGATCGAAATCTCTCGGAAAATCTAATTAGTAAATGCACATTACTAATTCTTATATTTTCCTACAAAATGAAATTAATAACCTTAATTAAAAGATTTTTAACTTACTTATGTTTGGATCCTGGGTTTTCTTCCTTTAGCTATTAAGGAATAACTTTGAACAATTAAAGAAATAAACATTCACAGCACGTGTCCAAAGTATGTCGATATCCTTACTTTGTAAGTTCCCTTTCACACTTACAACCTTGAGACCGATTTGCCACACTTCCAGACAAGTTTTGAATTGGTTCATCTGACTTTCAAGAACTATGCGATTGATCAAACAAACATTCAATTACAATCATGGGTTTAACGGTTCTACCAAAACAATTTTCGGTTCTACCTCCATGTGAGTACTGTGCATAGTCACACTAGCTTTCCAAAATTCAGTTGACTAGGTACTAGGATCGGTTCCCCAAATATTTATAGTATCTAACTTATATGTGTTGCACATGTCCATAGGATCGGTTCCCCTTTGCCTAAAAACGTGTTGCACATGTTCATAGGATCGGTTTCCCTTTATGATATAAACCTTGCTACACCACGTACAAGGATCGATTTCCCTTTGTGATGTACTGCACCTATTACTAGGATCGGTTCCCCTTTCCCAAATTTGGTCATACAAAACACAAACCCGATCATACCATCTAAGGTGATTACTTAAGATCGGTTTCACTAATAAAACTCATACCACTACATAAGTCAGGACTTTGTGAATAGTTCTACCAAGAACACAAACAAGTTGTGAACGGTTATACTCAATTACGCATATTGGTTGTTCATAAGATAAGCAATGAATAAAAAAACCAATAACACCTGGAAATTTCCTTTTTGGTTCACAAACAAGTTTATGAACTTACTTCCTTAGAAAAGATGTACAAAATTGTTCCCTAGGATGAAATCCTCACCTCATACCCATACACAATCACAATAGCATTCAAATGATTATGGAGATGTCTTATCTACAAAGTTTAATGGTTAAGCAATAAACCTCGTATTGTATTCCTTAATACTATGTCTATCTAGAGTTCAAATATGCTTCGCAGTTTTGCTTTCGATATGCACGACTTGAAAGATACGTTAGGGAATGAAACAGTTCAAGTCAAATATCACTAACCTCAAGTGGAAGGATGATTGTTGTCGTTGTAGCTCCTTGCTTCTTGACATCTTCAAGTCTTCGCAATACTTGCAATGTCTCATATCCTAATACTTTCAAGCTAACTTATACGAAGTTGACTCTAGTACATAATAAAGAAACTCTTAAAATGAGTTTTACTAACTAAAATATGACAACCAAACTTGACATACCAACGCTTGGTGGGTTCAACCGAGCTATGCTCTAAAACCATCAATCACGAAGGAAAAAGAAAGATCTATGTTACCTCCAACCTTGAAAAGAAAAAGAAGGAATCTGAGGAAGCCAAGAGCTGTTCCTTCAAATTCTCAGAAGTTTTCTGACGTTCTTGAAGAGTTGAAGGAGACAAGAAAGGATATTCAACAAATAAAGGCTTGTGTCTTGAGATCTCTTGAAATTCAGAAGGCCCTGGTTCGACATCTTCAGCCTAGAAGGTTTGTTGGAATTGACTCCTTTCTTCAAGAACCATATGTTCCCATGGCTGTTGATGACAAGGAGTTCGGGGACGATAAAGAATTTTTCAAAGGTCTTAATGTCTATGAAATCTTCTTATGAGAATTTTATTCTTGTGTTTTTAGGAAGAATAACTAGAGTTTGGAATAGCCATTATTGTGATTACACATAGCTATGTCCAACGATTTTCATCTTCAATGTTTTTAGATTTATTTGCTTAAATTCTAAAGTTTGTTTGGAAGATGATTTTTGTAGTATTAATCTTTATGGTTTTATATATTGCAATTTGTTATGGGATATGTGTGTTTGCGTCCGTGAACTATGATTGTCCCATACGTGGTCAAAAGTTAAGTCATTCATATGTCGATGTGCAAGTATTGATAAAAGATTGAATGAACTTTTGACTTACAAAAGTTAAAGCCTTTATGTCATTATTTAACGGAAGAAAGGATAAAACTTTTGTTTACAAGGATTTTGTCTATTGTATGTCATTATGCAAATAGTGATGGAAAATAGAATGAATCCTTGTCTATTCCACATTATTGATCTTCCCGGATCCATATTTCTTATATATGTACTGTGCGGCTCCATAAGTTATCTTATGTTGAGCATTTCCAATTAAATTAATCATGGGTTCTCTTGTGGTTAATTTAATTTAGTATTTTGGATAAAAATTCATATTCTTATGAGGTTTTTTGTTGTCCAAAGAAATCCTTCTTTTCTTGTGAAAATAAGGTCGCTCTTGTGTTCTTTCGGGAATGACATTTTATGGGGGAGAGTTCTTAATTGAACTTGTGCTTAATTGCCAAACCTTTGTCGGGAGTGCGGATGTGGAATATTATAGGAGTTATCTTGTATCTTTATAAACTCCTTGATGAATGCATTTAGCTTCGGCTATATGATTGCATCTAAAAAGTTGATATGTACTCTTTTTGTCATGAAGTGTCTCTATGGAAATTTCATTAGTGTAAGAGGGGGTGGTTTCCATGTGAGAGGGAGTATTGACTAAGGGGGAGTGATCCATATGACCATAGTACTGTTATCGAAGTTGTGATATAATTGAACTTTGATGTTGTGTAATAATACTATGACACTATATAACAATGATTGAGAGCTTTTGTTTTCTCATTGGTATGGCTACGGATTTTCAACAACGATGATGCTGAACTTACAACCTTTGGAATCATTGGAGTACTTGGAAGTGACGAAGATTTCGAGTAATGTTGAAGAACCAAGGATATCATGCATGTGGAAGAGAAGCTGCAAACTTTATTTATTTTGTATTCCATATGTATTGATAGTTTTGTAACTAAAATTGACAAAGGGGGAGATTGTTAGAGCACTGCTCGGTCGAACTCGCAAGCGTTGCTATCTCAAGCTTGTTTGTCAAGTTTAGTTGCAAAAACTATAAGTATTGATTTCTAGTCTACTAATATCTAAGTCTCGTACTAGGATAGAAAGTGTAGTTGAGCTCTAGACTCCACGGTGTTCATCTTGCAAACACGAATAACTACTCAAGGAACTAGTGGAACTTCATCGACAAAAAGGTATGTAGAGACTTGAACTTATCTATTACTCAAAAATCTACTTTATCTCCTATCTTGAGACAAAATTCGTATTGCTATATAGACTATGATTATACACATGTACTATTTCGAGCTGATTTTATCTCGCTTATCTATGAAAGGGAAAATTAGGCTCCGGCCCCACCCATGGGTAACCCAAAATATGAGGTCCTTAATTAAAAGAAGTTTAAATCTAGGCCCCGAAATATTAAAAGACCTTGATACCCTTATGCATCTTGTCAAGCCCATAATTAAATAAAATTTAAACTTAGGCCCAAAATCATTAAAATATTATGTTATGATGTTCCTACCACCTCCGACCACCACAACCACCTCCAACCACCTCCGATCACCACTGCCAGTCAAACCACCTCCGACCACCACCGCCAACCACCTCCGACCACCACCGTCAGTCAAACCACCTCCGACCACCACCGCCAGCCACCTCCGACCACCACCAGCGCCTCTCACCACCACCTCCAACCACCAACCACCACCGCCACCTACCGCCTCCCACCACCACCACCTCCCAACACATCCATATGGAATGTGTAACTAGAAGTTACACATCCGTATGGAATATGTAACGAGAAGTTACACATCTGTATGGCATGTGTACGCAAAAGTTACACATTCATACGTCATGAAACAATTAACATGGGCATATGGCATGTGTAACGAAAAGTTACATATGCATATGGCATGTGTATTTTGAAGTTACACATCCATAATAAATGTGTATCTAGAAGTTACACACCTGTATTCAGTATTTGAAACAATAATCTCATCTACAAAAATTTCTCTATTTATCAATTGTTATTGAACACAATAAACGAGCTAAAACACGAAATACGTAAAACGAAATCCTAGAAATAAGCTACGAGATCTTCTAATAAAAATGTTATCTTCCCTTCTTATCTTCCTCAATTCCAAAATGCTTACGTATCTGCAACAAAATAAACATCCACGAGTTAGGTTGGATGAAAAAAAAATCCATAGAAGCAAAAGTATAGAACAATTACAAGGTGAATAACAAATATAATAAAAAGATACTTAATGACTTATCTAAGCAAGTGTAGTTAGGAGTTACACATACTCTGTGTAGTGTAACTGGGAGTTACACATGCATCTTTTAATAAAATATGATGTGTACTCAGCAGTTACACACCAGCTGACTTGTGTAACTGAGAGTTACACATGCATATAACATGTGTAACTAGGAGATACACATGCATCTGGCTTGTGTAACTTTCAGTTACACATGCATATGACTAGTGTAACTAGGAGTTACACTTGCATATGGAATATGCCATTTATCATGAACTTGCAAGCTTAAGTTACCTAAAGCATAACGTCACAGTTTTTCGATCAATCAAAAGAAAAATACACTAAGAAAGGGTAACTGAGTATGAAAAACATGGATAAAGATAATTTGGCCAAGTGTGTCATGTATTCATAATTTGGATTGTATACCTATTGTGAAAAATATACTAGCAGAACAAATCCAATGCATAGAGCACAATATCCATTCATCTAGTTATACTAGCATGAATCACCTTATATCGCTATATCTAATGTGTAGAGTTCATAAAAGACGAAAAGGGAACACGATATATTATAAAGTTCATATAAACATAAGAATATACACAAAAGAACTTCAGCACTGTCATAAAGATGAATTTATGGGTTATAGGATATACCTTCTCAATAAATAAGCGAACCCTTTTCTCAATGTTCGCAACGATGCTATCAGATTGACCATCTACAGTGCCAATTTACCATTTCATAGTAATAAAATAAGTTGAATCATAGTACATCATATATTATAGTAAGAGGACTGTGAGCATCATATAATAAGTTGAATCATAGTACTGTAAAATAAATAATTGCAAGATTTTTTAGTTTTAGCTTGTGTAACTACGAGTTACACATGCATATGAAAAAGTGTAAATAGAAGTTACACATACATCTGACTAGTGTGATTAAGATTTAAACATGAATATATCATGTGTAAATAGGAGTTACACATGCATATCAACACATCATTTCTCAAAGAAACCAATTCCTATAATACTATATACTTCAGTTACACATGCAACTGACTAGTATAACTAGGAGTTCATTTCTCAATAGGAACTTAGGTTTGAAAATAAAAAGTATGGGATGATATCAAACCTTGAAAATGAGCAGCATATTTGTACTTGTCAGTGAACACTCCAGTTGGCTCAATAATGTATCCAGATTCAGTCTCAGCCCATGAGATCTCTTCAGGGTTTCTACAACCAAAGACTGCAACTTCCTTCTCTATTTGACACAACTCAATCGTATTATCATAGTTTACTTTAACTCATATATTTCTATTTCAACAAGTAAATAACAACATGCATACGCGGTAAATATATAGAGAGGTATTCAAACATATTCGAAGCATGTGTAACTAGAAAATACACATCAATGTAATCAGCAATTATCCCAAATTAAAATTTGTTAAGGTTCACTTCAATTAAAAGTTGGAATATATAGTGGAGGTGTAAAGGAAAGTTACACAAGCTAATTGGATGTGTAGACACAAGTTACACATGTTATACACCATCATCAAAATGAGAAACTCAATCACATTGAAATGTTAATCAACTTCTGAACAAAATAACAGTAAACTCAAACCATAAAGTTTATACAATTTCAATATGATACATTCAAACCACATGATTTAAACAATTTAAGTGAACCTTAACAACTTTTAGTTTGCGAGGCTACAAATTATAACCACAGATATTAATGAGATTATTTGTTGTTCTATTCAACTAGTATTCATTGTGAATCGATAAATTCGTCATCACTAATGGATTTCTGTTGAGAACATAAACTGATAATAAAAAATGAAACAGAAACTACAGATTAGATACATGATTCAGTTCTTGAAAGAAGTTAATTACCTGTGAACACCACCAACACCAGCACCAGAAACTAAATATGGTTCATCCTTTTTCTTCTCATATTCTCCTTCAATTCTATCCACTTATTATTCAACCTCCCTATCAAAAATATCACCACCACTATTAATCAACCCTATAAAATCAAACTGAAATACAAAAAACAACAAATGGAACCTAAAATAACAACACATTATAGCCATTCATATCCACGGCTATCTTGTGCATTTACATCTCAGTCACCACCATATCTCCAATCCTTTCTTCTGAAAATTCCATCAATAAGCTCCAATTAGTTTAGCTCAAAATTTAATCTCACCACCACTAATTTCCAATAAATAGTACTAGTGTAACAAATTCAATTTCGTTCACAGAGATACAACAAATTACATATAATCAGAAGTAAACTGCACAAAATTGAGCAATTCAGTCAAAGTATATGAAGCTCGTAACAAATAGATGGGTAATAGAGATGATGATCCGCAGATTTCGAATCTAAAGCCGATTTTCAATCGAGATTTAAGATAAAGAGATCGATTGATTTCAATTAACGAAACCTAGAAAAAAGAAATTGTATATGTTTTTAATATTTTCATCTTAAATAACTAGATAAATATTAGACTATAACATATCTAAACTCTGATCATGAGTTCATAAAGAAAAATCAGTTGAAATTCATAATTTCAAGGTAACTTCAATTAAATTAAAATATGATGATAAATGAAACTTACCTGCAGGTCGATTTGATTCTGTTGATGAATCTTCAGATGTAGTTGATCTTCTTTCATATCAAACAAATCTTCTTCGTCTTCCATATGATCTGTCTCTCGATCAGATGCAATCGATCTATGAAATTACAAAGGTATAGAAGGAGCGGATGGAAATATGTATACATAATTGATTCTTTCTAATCACAGATCGATTTGCTTGCTAATCAATATGAAATCAAATCAGAAGAATTAGATCTTGTACAACCGAATGGATAAAACCCTAGAAAATGAATCTATGAGAGCAGTTCTGGTTTTAGACAGAGAGAGAAAATGAAATAGAAAATAAAAATATCTTCTGATATTTCTCTTGTATAAATACTAAAGTTTAGTTTGTCATTATTAAAATTCGGAATAATTAATTATAGGCCAGATCTGAAGCAAATTTGATATTTTGCGCCTAGTAATATAATTTTCTGAAAGTATGGAGTTGACAATGTACGATCCATTTTATGGGGCTTCTACATATTGAACCCATATAGGAAAGGGGTTATAATATTTTTCACTTCTCGAAATATGTGTTGGTAAGCTTTCGCTTTGGACAAGATCGTCTTTACTAGTGACGAAGTCATAGTAGTTTTAATCACTTGAAAATCGCTTTGATTGAAAAATAGTTTGTGAAAAAGCGGGGGTCTAACAGCCACACCCAATATTTCGCTTAGCAATATGTATGGACAAACTCCAATATACTTTCTAGAGAATCAACTAGATAGTCAGACTCAATCTAGATAAAAGTATATCAAAGAGTCAATATCTCAATCTCTCGATTTGATCTATACTCAAGCAAATAGAAGTCTGCGAGTCTTTATCAAAGAGAGATAACTTGGATGGTACCAAAGACCAATATCCAAGTGTCAATCAATTTAAATCAACAACCAAAAGGTCGAATATTCTAATTGATTGAACAACGCACAACCTGCGATATTTCAATTATATAACAAAATATAATGCGGAATAGAAATAACACAGACACCATAATTTTGTTAACGAGGAAACCGCAAATGCAGAAAAACCCTGGGACCTAGTCCAGATTGAACACCACACTGTATTAAGCCGCTAGAGACACTAGCCCACTTCAAACTAATTTCGGTATGGACTGTAGTTGAACCCCAATCAATATCACACTGATCCAAGGGACAATTATGCTCCTACGTCTCTGATCCCAGCAGGATGCTACACACTTGATTCCCTTAGATGATCTCACCCACAACTAAGAGTTGCTACGACCCAAAGTCAAAGACTTTAATAAACAAATTTGTATCACACAGAAAAGTCTATAGTAATATATAAATCTGTCTCCCACAGAAATACCTACGAGTTTTTGTTCTGTCTTTTGATAAATCAAGGTGAAAAGGAACCAATTGATAAACCAGACTTATATTCCCGAAGAACATCCTAGTATTATCAATCACCTCACAACAATCTTAATCGAAGCGGCGAAACAAGATGTTATGGAATCACAAACGATGAGACGAAGATGTTTATGATTACTTTTATATCTTGCCTATCGGAGATATTAATCTCAAGCCAATCCTTGCGATTGTACTCGTACGATAGAATATGCAAGATCAGATCACACAATTACGAGAAAGTAGTATCGGTCTGGATTCACAATCCCAATGAAGTCGTTAAGTCGTTAACCTGGTTTGGAAGAAGAAACCAAAGGTTAAAGGAGAATAGACTCTAGCTATGTAACTAGTATCACACAGAAGGTGTGGGGATTAGGTTTTCCAGTTGCTAGAGTTCTCTTTTATATAGTCTTTCAAATCAGGGTTTGCAATCAATGTTAGCCTGGTAATAAAGCATTCAATATTCACCGTTAGATGAAAACCTGATTTAGATTCAAGCTAATATCTTTCAACAGATCGAAAAACCTAGCTTGTTACACACAAGTGAAATGTACGATTTTAGGTTTGTGTAACCGTACCCAAACATGTACATTTTTTGGTTCAATAATAGTTAACCAAATGGTTAGCCATATGAGTACTTTCATATCAACCAATCTCTTCTTCACCATAACTAGTTAAAATGACTCAAATGAACTAGTTAGAGAGTTGTTCAATTGCAAGGAAATCTTATGTAACTACACAAGACACAATTGAGGCAAAAACGATTTGATTCACTCGAATCGGTTTTATGAACTTTATAGCCACGGTTTGCAAACTTGCATTCCTTAGTTTATATAAACATGAGTTCACAAACAATCATCTTTAGATATAACCTAACTCAAGTTCACGGACTGGGTTCGCGGACTTAAGTTCCCGGAAGGAGTTCTCAAACTCCAGTAGATTTTCTCGGGCCACCAGTTCGCGGACTGAGTTCACGACTCTTGTTCCGGTTCTCTTGATCAACAAAGTTCGCAAACTTCGGTTCAAGGAATAAGGACTTATACATATATGTGTTTCCACAACAATGCTTATATCCACCATTGGTTATATAATCTAAACTCTCATTTCAATCATTGAAACATTCTTCTATAATGTTATAATAATCGTTAGACATAAAGAATCGACTATCGTCATCAAATCCATTTTCAAAGTGATTGAAACATAACATGACTTTCGTCACTAGGTAAAGATAAGTTTGACCAAAGAGAAAGCTTACCAACGCATATTTCGAGAAATAGATAGGCGAGATAAACTCGGCTCGAAATAGCAAATGTGTATAATCAAAGTCTATGTAGCAAAACGACTTTTGTCTCAAGATAGGAGATAGAGTAGATAGACTTTTGAGTGATAAATAAGTTCAAGTCTCCACATACTTTTTAGTCGATGAAGATCCACTAGTTACTTGAACGGTCATTCGTCTTGTATGATTATCGCCATGGAGTTCTTGAGCTCAACTACACTTTCTATCCTAGTCCGAGACCTTAGCTATAGTAGACTAGAAATCAAGTCTTATAGTTTTGATCACTAACATTGACAAACATGCTTGAGATAGCAACGCATGCGAGGTCGACCGAGCAATTCTCTAACAATCTCCCCCTTTGTCAATTTTAGTGACAAAACTATTAGTACATATGGAATACAAAAATAAATACATAAACTTTTGTAGATCCTATTCCACATGCCTAATCTTCAACATTACTCGAAATCTTCGTCACTTCCAAGTACTCTAATGATCCCAAAGGTTGTAAGTTCGGCATCATCGTTGTTGAAAATCCGTAGCTATAACAATGAGAAAACAAAGTTCTCGATCATTGTTATACAGTGTCATAGTATCATTGCACACTATCAAAGTTTAATTGTATCACAACTTTGACAACAATACTATGGTGATATCATCACTCCCCCTTAGTCAATACTCCATCTCACATGGAAACCACTCCCCCGTACATAATGATCCGAAAACCATATGTATTTGTAGTGTGAACTACATATTAATTTTCCCCCTTTTTGTCAATAAAATTGGCAAAGGTACAAGAACGGGATCCTAATGAAATTTCCATAAGAGACATTTTATGACCAAAGGAAGCACATATCAACTTGTTTAGATGCACTCATAAATTCGAAGCTAAATGCATTCATCAAGGAGTTTATAAAGATACAAGATAAACTCTATAATATTCCACAGTCGCACACTCCCCACAATGATTTGGCAATTAAGCACAAGTTCAAAACAACTCTCCCCCATTTGATGTCATTCCCGAAAGAACAACGAGAGTGACCTTAATTTCAAAAGAAAATAAGGATTTCTTTGGATATAATAAACCACATACGAGTATGAATTTGAATCCAAAAATACTCAATTAAATTAACCAAAAGAGTACTGATGAGTGCTAAAAAATGCATATTTCTATATATTTTTCTTGGCATTTAACTCATCTTTTGTGCATTAATTCTACATTTTATCCCATATTCTGTATTTTCATTGTTTTCAAGAATAAATACTTTTCTTAATTAATTTTGCATTTTTAGGTACTAAATAAAGCCTGGTTAACTCACGGAGCAAAAAGAACAAAGAAACGGCAAAGACTCCCGCAGAAAGGCAGCGAAGAATGATGTTTACAAGAGCCGGATCAACTGGAAGTGGGCTTGAAGAGGAAGAATTGTCCTTAAAGAAGATATGGGCTTGGCATACCCAAGGCCCAAAACCCTCACCCAAACCCATTTCCAATATCCATACCCGCCTTCATCTTCAGCCGTCAGATTGGATCATCTCAGCATCCTACGGTCGCTTCATCATAGTGCATCAAAGTCTGAAGCTCCTGTCTAACACTACAACACCTAACTCCATCTTGAGCCGTCAGTTTCGTTGTATCAGGCATCCGACGGTCGATACCATACTTTTCACTTGTAGCCGTTAAATCAATCTATCATTTCCGCATCCCACGGCTCAGCTTCGCGTATCATCGAGACTTGATGCATCCGCTCAACACCTAAGCACCAAATACCTATACCCTAACCCAAACACACCTTAACCCTAAAACTATCGGCTTCTCCTTCTTCTCCCCCTTTCTTCTCCTCTGCAACTCCACGACCACCACCTGCTCCGCCACCAACTCCTTATCAATCACCACAACCACCACCATCTCTTCTCAAATCATCATACACACTCGACCCATCACCTATATCACGTTCTAAGCTCTCTCAAACAACTAATTTCGCCTATTCTCTCACCATTGAACCCTAAGAGTGAGTTGGTGAAATTAGTTGATGATATAGATCAATTGGAGGCATGGGAAGCATCAGAAGATCGTAAGGAAGCATGGGTGAGAGCTATCAAGAGTTTGCAGTGATTAGGTAAACCTAATTTCTATTTCTTATAAACCCTAATTTCATAATTTGGGGATAATTGGGGGAACATGATTGTACGTCTAATTGAAGCATGGGTTGATTGATTGGGTTGTTATCAGTAGGTTAGGTGAACCAATTTTGGGTTTAATTATATTTTTTTACAAACCCTAATTTTGCTGTTAATTGGGGATTTTTTGGGATTTCCATTGTATGTATAAATAGGGGTCTTTGGGTGTTGTAATGGGATATGCCTGAACTAGCCAGTGCTTCACCCAAGAGGACTGGAATAGCCAGTGCCTCAAGGGTTAGTTTTTATTTTAAATGATGTTGTAAACTTCAATTGTTTTTATCCTATCCATGCTCTGATCTTGTTGTGCTTGAATTGTCTAGGATTGAATATCCTTATAGGTTGTTAAAACACTAAGCAAGCTTCTCTGCGGGTAGTTGCAGTGTGAGAGCCCCAACTACCACAAGGTTTAGAATTCATCTTAGTGCCTTTAGCCTCCTTTCTAGACCAACCCTTAGATGAACAACCGTCTTTGAACCGCAACTGTCATCTAGTTATTCAGAAAGCCTAGAAGCTGACTGATAACTAACAAGGGACAAGAACATAGTTGGAAGACCTGCCTTTGTTTATTTATCACTTCCCTTGGCTAACAACCTTGGTTTGTTTGTCTTTGTTTCACTGTTCTTATTCACTGCCACTGATTTTTCTTGTTAACTGTCACTTGCTTCATTACTTCAATTCACACCCAAGTCTCTGTGGTTCGACCTGCCTTGCACACTCACTACAACAGACCCTGTGCACTTGCAGGTATCATTTATGTGACTCTTTTAGAGAGCCACCAAGTTTTTGGCGCCGCTGCCGGGGACTGGTGCTGTGTAGTTGAAAAGAAAAAAAAAATTGTGTACCTGTCTTAGTGTAACTTAGCCTGTTGTAGCTGTAACTTAGTGTTTTGATGTTGTAACTTAGTATAACTATATTAGTGTAATAGTTTTAGTATAACTTAGCTATATTAGTATAACTGCATCTGTAACTTAGTGTAGCTCTTAGTGTAACTTAGCTTTAGCTGTAACTGTAGTTCTGCATCTCATGCATCCATATCTGCATCATTTAGCATCTGCATCTTAGCTGTAAGCATTGCATCCATTGCATCCATATCTGCATACCTGCATCATCTCTAGTTTGCATATTGTCATGATAACTTGCATCTGTCACTTGCATATCATTGCATGCCTGCATCTTCTCCATATCTGCATCTTGCATTTGCATCCTTGCTCTTCAGCTTTGCTCATTGCCTGAAGCTTTGCCATGCCATGTATGCATGATGCTCTGCAGCCTTGCTTCATCTGCAGCATTGTCCTGTGGCCTAGCACCTATAGCATTGCCTTGTCTGAAACTTGCTGCCTGAGCATACTTGTTATTTTCTTGCTGTGCTGCTTGCCCTTTTTCCTCATTGCTTCTTGGCCTCACCCATTTTCTTCAAAGAGACTGATCTTCTCTTTTGAGCCAACAGGTGCTGCTACAGCCAGCCTCTGGTGCTGCTGCTGTTTTCTGTGTTGCTGCTGCTGCTGTCTTGCTGCCTCCTACTGCTGCTGCTTTTTCTTCTTCTTGTTGTTGCTGATGAGCCTCTGGTGCTCTTGCTGAAGTTGCTGTTGCTGTGAACCAAGCCCAACTGGGCTGTGCAACTAAAACAGAACAGCTGGGCTGTGCTACAAGAGTAAGCCTGAACTGTGGGCTTGACCCAAACAAAAGTTGACAACCATTTTCAAACCCAGTTGCACTTCTTTTTGGGATGTGTAAATTCTAAAAGTGATTATGGGCTTGTGAATTGGACTGTGGACTTAGTTACATTTTGGGCCTCAAACTGAAATTTGTTTAAACTGTGGGCTCCAACCATTCGTGGGCTTAGACTCAACTGAACTTTAAACCCCTACATTGTGAGCTTAGACCCAGACCAAAAATTTGAAAAACGTTTTAAAGTTTTAAAACCCAGCTGTGCCTCGCATTCCAGTTAACTGCTAGCCCAAAAACCCAACTGTTTCTGAACTCTGGGCTTGTTTCTGAACTGTGGGCCTGAACCAAACTTCGAGTGGGCCAAACTTTCAAAATTCCAAAAAACCAACGATGAGATTTACTCACCAACAGTGGGCCTAAGAATCAAAGTTTTTAAAACAAATTTGGGCTCAAAAAACAACCCATATGGGCTTCAGACCAAGCTTTGCCCCAAACGGTTGGGCTCTTTTATTCAAAACCTTTTGCTGGGCTCAATTCAAACTGATTCGTTGGGCTTCACTTCACACTCAGCTAGGCTTCATTTTGCACAGCAGTTGTGGGCTGTTTTCAAATTTCCTAGTGGGCTGTGTATTTTGCCGCCAATGTGGGCTTGCTCCCAATTTTAAAACCAAACTTTTCTCCCTAAAAAACCAAAAAGTTTCTTTCTCCCATAAAAACCAAAATTTTCTTTTTCCCTAAAGACCAAAAATTTTCTTTTTCCCATCAAAACCAAATGTCTCCCGACAAAACCAAATTTTTCCCAAAAATTCCAATCCCATTAAAAACCAAATTTTCTTGTATAGAATCTAGTAGATAGTTTCTTAGTTAAATCTTTTGTTTCTTTTGTACATATTTTGCTAATCCAATGTGACTCTTAACTGAAATATGTTGGATTTTTGCCTTGAATAACGGAGTTCTAATTTTGCTTTCGCCGTCAAATCGGGTATTCTCTTTCCTTTTTCTCTACTCACCATAATCCTCTTCGTATGTTATAATTCTTTTCATATTTTGGAACATTGAGGACAATGTTTAGTTTAGGTTTGGGGGTATGGTATAGATACCACGATCACATGCTATAATTGAAAACTAAACTCTTTCTTTTTGTTAAAAAAAAATAAAAAAAAATAATAATATGATGTATATTCAGAAAAAAAAAATATCAGGAAAAAAAAATACAAAAAAAATAAGTATTTATCGAATTCCATTTGTGTCATGTAAAGAAAATAGTTCTCTCTTGTCCAAAAATAAAAGAGAGTAGTCAATGTAAATAAGAGTCATTTTTTGTTTTAGTAAGCAAGGAAGGGTGTACGCCATTGATGTACAACGCGAGAAATTGTGAAATACCTCCAACTCATTCACAGTTCTCGTAAACTCCGGACAACTAGCTAGATTTCGACCTCGGTTCTTAGCCTGAGAAACTATCTCTTGGTGATTAGTAGTCATAACATCCGATCTTTCTTTACACATGTGTAGATACACTTTACACTCTTATCACATGTCTTTATTTGTTATCAGTGCTAGGATTGTGCCTTTGATAGCTAGATTGACATCTCCATTTTGTTGTGAGCTTCTACTGTCTTGCACATGTCACATTTCATGGAATCTGAGCTTATATTTTGTCCTAGAACTTTGTAGGTACGTTCTAAGCAAACCTTCACGAGACTTCACTCGTCCACTAGGGACACTTAGTGGTTTAAAAGGCTTAGTGCATACGCTAAATGCATTCGAGAGACCAGCGACAGTGGTATAGGTAGGATTTACTTAGTTTTGTTTTACTTGAGGACAAGTAAAATTCAGGTTTGGGGGTATTTGATGAGTGCTAAAAAGTGCATATTTCTATATATTTTTCTTGGCATTTAACTCATCTTTTGTGCATTAATTCTATATTTTATCCCATATTCTGTATTTTCATTGTTTTCAAGAATAAATACTTTTCTTAATTAATTTTGCATTTTTAGGTACTAAATAAAGCCTGGTTAACTCACGGAGCGAAAAGAACAAAGAAACGGCAAAGACTCCCGCAGAAAGGCAGCGAAGAATGATGTTTACAAGAGCCGGATCAACTGGAAGTGGGCTTGAAGAGGAAGAATTGTCCTTAAAGAAGATATGGGCTTGGCATACCCAAGGCCCAAAACCCTCACCCAAACCCATTTCCAATATCCATACCCGCCTTCATCTTCAGCCGTCAGATTGGATCATCTCAGCATCCTACGGTCGCTTCATCATAGTGCATCAAAGTCTGAAGCTCCTGTCTAACACTACAACACCTAACTCCATCTTGAGCCGTCAGTTTCGTTGTATCAGGCATCCGACGGTCGATACCAGACTCTTCACTTGTAGCCGTTAAATCAATCTATCATTTCCGCATCCCACGGCTCAGCTTCGCGTATCATCGAGACTTGATGCATCCGCTCAACACCTAAGCACCAAATACCTATACCCTAACCCAAACACACCTTAACCCTAAAACTATCGGCTTCTCCTTCTTCTCCCCCTTTCTTCTCCTCTGCAACTCCACGACCACCACCTGCTCCGCCACCAACTCCTTATCAATCACCACAACCACCACCATCTCTTCTCAAATCATCATACACACTCGACCCATCACCTATATCACGTTCTAATCTCTCTCAAACAACTAATTTCGCCTATTCTCTCACCACTGAACCCTAAGAGTGAGTTGGTGAAATTAGTTGATGATATAGATCAATTGGAGGCGTGGGAAGCATCAGAAGATCGTAAGGAAGCATGGGTGAGAGCTATCAAGAGTTTGCAGTGATTAGGTAAACCTAATTTCTATTTCTTATAAACCCTAATTTCATAATTTGGGGATAATTGGGGGAACATGATTGTACGTCTAATTGAAGCATGGGTTGATTGATTGGGTTGTTATCAGTAGGTTAGGTGAACCAATTTTGGGTTTAATTGTATTTTTTTACAAACCCTAATTTTGCTGTTAATTGGGGATTTTTTGGGATTTCCATTGTATGTATAAATAGGGGTCTTTGGGTGTTGTAATGGGATATGCCTGGACTAGCCAGTGCTTCACCCAGGAGGACTGGAATAGCCAGTGCCTCAAGGGTTAGTTTTTATTTTAAATGATGTTGTAAACTTCAATTGTTTTTATCCTATCCATGCTCTGATCTTGTTGTGCTTGAATTGTCTAGGATTGAATATCCTTATAGGTTGTTAAAACACTAAGCAAGCTTCTCTGCGGGTAGTTGAAGTGTGAGAGCCCCAACTACCACAAGGTTTAGAATTCATCTTAGTGCCTTTAGCCTCCTTTCTAGACCAACCCTTAGATGAACAGCCGGCTTTGAACCGCAACTGTCATCTAGTTATTCAGAAAGCCTAGAAGCTGACTGATAACTAACAAGGGACAAGAACATAGTTGGAAGACCTGCCTTTGTTTCTTTATCACTGCCCTTGGCTAACAGCCTTGGTTTGTTTGTCTTTGTTTCACTGTTCTTATTCACTGCCACTGATTTTTCTTGTTAACTGTCACTTGCTTCATTACTTCAATTCACACCCAAGTCTCTGTGGTTCGACCCTGCCTTGCACACTCACTACAACAGACCCTGTGCACTTGCAGGTATCATTTCTGTGACTCTTTTAGAGAGCCACTAAGTACCTATGATTAATTTAATCGGAAGTGCTCAACATAAGTGAACTTATGGAGACTCAAAAATACTCAATTATATTAATCACAATTAATCTAATTGGAATACACAACCAAATTAACCACAAAAAGTAATCAATTTAATTGGTCATGCTCAATCTTTAAGGATTCTCACGGAGAAACAACTAAGTTAATACAATCAACTCAATCGTTAGTGCTCAACACAAGAAAACTTACGGAGCCTCACAGTAATACATAAAAGATTATGGATCAGGGAAGATCAATACTGTGGAATACACAAGGATTCATTCTATTTTCCATCACTATTTACATAACGATATACAATAGACATAATCCTTGTAAACAAAAGATTTTAACCTATCTTCCATCAATAATTGACATAATAGGCTTAAATTTTGTATTTGTCAAAATTACATTCATTCTTTTATCAATACGCGACTTATGAAAGACTTTACTTTTGACAAAGTATGGGACAATCATAGTTCACGGACGCAAACACGCATATCCCATAACACATTGCAATATATAAAACCATAAAGATTAATACTACAAAAATCATCTTCCAAACAATTTTTTAGAATTTAAACAAATAAATCTAAAAACATGAAGATGAAAATGTTGGACATAGCTATGTGTAATCACAATAATGGCTATTCCAAACTCTAGTTATTCTTCTAAATAAAAAAAGAAAAATAGAAGATTTACTAGGAAAATAAACAGAAAATCAGAGTTCACTGAGGATCTCATATCTTTCAATGAATCCATCAAAGAAGGTGTCACTGATTTCCTTTACCTTATTGACCGTAGATACACCATGTTAGTGAGTTAGAACACCAACTTTACGATCAACAACCCGAGCAAGCTGTCTAGCCTTGACGCAGTCCATGATGAGCTTCTTTTGATTCCGTTTCAGAAGATTATGATTAGCAAGGATTCTGGCCTGACCATCCAATAGTTGGTTAATTTGCAATTGAAGGTTTGCAAACTCGACCTTTGAATTGTTCTGAAAATGGGTTAAATCCTTGACGGAATCATCAATCCAGGAGTTATGATCCTTTGTTTCAAGCATCTTCTTTAGAACCAGCTCTTGAATTGACTCACGTCCTTGAGTGTCTTCCTCCATAACAAGATGCACAATCTCTTGAGATTCTGCAGAGTTCTCCATATAATTTTTGTTAGGGATGGAAAAACACAATATAGAGTAATAAATATGTGTGTGTAAACAGGAGAAAGAAACTCTTGTTTTGGAAACCCTATGAACTCATAAGATGAGGGCGTGAACGTTTGTGGACCGTCAGCACACAAAAAGGAAAAAACTTAAACAAAAAAATATACAACATACTTGAGTAATTCTCAACTATTATCCTTGCACCTCTCGAGTTAGGAACAAGGAAAAGAATACCTGGAATCAGGTAGTAGAGTGAGAATTAATCCCACTCTGATCATTGAGAATTGAGTTGTACATGTCATCTGACATCTTGATCCTTGTGTTCTCCTCCTTTCTTCGGTTGACATTCATCCCAGAAGAAAAAGACACAGCTTGATAAACATATACGTCAGAAGGCTTTCTCTGAGGACTAAATCTAGGACCTCTTGCTACTGGTTCAAGAAGATCAAGGTGGAGAGGGATCCATTTTATAGACTTAGATTTACCTGAAACAGCCTTATAAACACAGGGAATGCTTTTATCAGCGACACAATAATTTATACCACTAGAATGCACTTGACCCCTTTGATGATTATTAGGAAAGACATCATATTTATAAGGTTTCCAGTATTCTGTGGGCATGCGATTCACTGCAGTAGTCGATCAACTATTTATTCCATTGACAGTGGAAAGAAGCAACTTATGAAGTTTAGAAATTTGTGTCCTCTTTTCAAAACAATGGATAGCATAGTTGTTCATTTTCCCACAGAATGTACAGGTTCGTGGAGGAGAAGCAATAATTGGCACCTGTTTTAACTTCAAAGCCATATGAGAAGATTTTAAGTTATGTAAACTTTTCTTGACACAATCTTCTTCTGGAGAACATTTCGTCATGTACTGTACTTCATGAGAATTGGTTTATACAGAGGAATTTACCCTTAAGACAGAGTTTTCCTTTTCCAAGGATCTGCACTGTTCGTGGGATAGAATAAGAGATGCACTTAGTTTTTCTTTTTCGACACGAAATCTGTTAAGGTCTTATGAATGTGTCTCGATGAAATGCTTTTCTCTAATTGAGTCTTTCTTAACAATATCCTCAAGAACACTAATATTTTCACGATGTAGAGTAGTTTCTTGGAGAAGTTTTTCAATATTCTTAGAGAAGGACTCAATGATGTTATAGAGTTCACGCTCACGATCAAGAGACTTTTCAAATTCATCAATAAGCTGATCATGATCCTGGAAATCAATAATCTCATTAGAATTTTTTGAAATTCTAGTGAGCTCCATTTCAGCTTTTGCCATAATGCCCAATGTCTCATCGGAAAGAGAGATGTCAACACATGGAACAACCTTCTTACCTCGGGATTCGGAAGAATCAGCTAAGGAGTGATCCTTTGAGGTATTTCCAAGACACTTGGCATGGTTAAAAGATTTATAAGACATCTTGGTATGCGTGTATGTCAGAGATTCTGTCCTCAGACTCAGATTCCCACAACCACAGACTTGCAAGATCTTTAAACGTGTTTGCCTGCTCTGATACCAATTGAAAAGGCGGGGGGTCTAGCAACGACACCCAATATTTCGCTTAACAATCTGTATGGACAAACTCCAATATACTTTCTAGAGAATCAACTAGGCAATCAGACTCATTCTAGATAAAAGTATATCAAAGAATTAATATCTCAATCTCTCGATTTGATCTATACTCAAGCAAATTGAAGTCTGCGAGTATTTATCAACGAGAGATAACTTGGATGGTACCAAAGACCAATATCCAAGTGTCAATCAATTTAAATCAACAACCAAAAGGTCGGATATTCTAATTGATTGAACAATGCACAACCTGTGATATTTCAATTATATAACAAAATATAATGCGGAATAGAAATAACACAGACACCAGAATTTTTTTAACGAGGAAAGTGCAAATGCAGAAAAACCCCGGGACCTAGTCCATATTGAACACACACTGTATTAAGCCGCTACAGACACTAGCCTACTTCAAACTAACTTCGGTCTGGACTGTAGTTGAACCCCAATCAATCTCACACTGATCCAAGGTACAGTTATGCTCCTACGTCTCTGATCCCAGCAGGATGCTACGCACTTGATTCCCTTAGCTAATCTCACCCACCACTAAGAGTTGCTATGACCCAAAGTCGAAGACTTTAATAAACAAATGTGTATGACACAGAAAAGTCTATAGTAATAGATAAATCTGTCTCCCAAAGAAAGACCTATGATTTTTTGTTCCGTCTTTTGATAAATCAAGGTGAACAAGAACCAATTGATAAACCGGACTTATATTCCCGAAGAACAACCTAGTATTATCAATCACCTCACAACAATCTTAATCGACGCGACGAAAGAAGATGTTGTGGAATCACAAACGATGAGACAAAGATGTTTGTGATTACTTTTATATCTTACCTATCGGAGATATTAATCTCAACCCAATCCTTGCGATTGTACTCGTACGATATAATATGCAAGATCAGATCAAACAACTACGAGAAAGTAGTATCGTTCTGGCTTCACAGTCCCAATGAAGTATTTAAGTCGTTAACCTGGTTTATAAGAAGAAACCAAAGGTTAAAGGAGAATCGACTCTAGCTATGCAACTAGTATCACACAGAAGGTGTGGGGATTAGGTTTCCCAGTTGCTAGAATTCTCCTTTATATAGTCTTTCAAATCAGGGTTTGCAATCAATGTTAGCTTGGTAACAAAGCATTCAATATTCACCGTTAGATAAAAACCTGATTTAGATTCAAGCTAATATCTTTAAACCGTTAGATCGAAAAACCTAGCTTGTTAAACACAAGTGAAATGTACGATTTTAGGTTTGTGTAACCGTACCCAAACATGTACATTAGTTGGTTCAATAGTAGTTAACCAAATGGTTAGCCATATGAGTACTTTCATATCAACCAATCTCTTCTTCACCATAACTAGTTCAAATGACTCAAATGAACTAGTTAGAGAGTTGTTCAGTTGCAAGGAAATCTTATGTAACTACACAAGACACAATTGAAGCAAAAACGATTTGATTCACCCGAATCGGTTTTATGAACTTTATAGCCACGGTTTGTAAACATGCATTCCTTAGTTTATATAAACATGAGTTCACAAACAATCGTCTTTAGATATAACCTATCTCAAGTTCGCGGACTGGGTTCGCGGACTTAAGTTTTCTGAAGGAGTTCTCAAACTGCAGCAGATTTTCTCGGGTCGAGAACTTTCGCCAGTTCGCGGACTGAGTTCACGGCTCTTGTTCCGGTTCTCTTGTTCAACAAAGTTCGCAAACTTTGGTTAAAGGAATAAGGACTTATACATATATGTGTTTCCACAACAATGCTTATATCCACCATTGGTTATATAATCTAAACTCTCATTTCAATCATTGAAACATTCATCTATAATGTTATAATAATCGTTAAACATAAAGAATCGACTATCGTCATCAAAGCCATTTTCAAAGTGATTGAAACATAACACGACTTTTGTCACTAGGTAAAGATAAGTTTGGCCAAAGCGAAAGCTTACCAACACATATTTCGAGAAATAGATAGGTGAGATAAACTCAGCTCGAAATAGCAAATATGTATAATCAAAGTCTATGTAGCACAACGACTTTTGTCTCAAGATAGGATATATAGTAGATAGACTTTTGAGTGATAAATAAGTTCAAGAATCCACATACCTTTTAGTCGATGAAGATCCACTAGTTCCTTGAGCAGTCATTCGTCTTTTATGATGATAGCCGTGGAGTTCTTGAGCTCAACTACACTTTCTATCCTAGTCCGAGACCTTAGCTATAATAGACTAGAAATCAAGACTTATAGTTCTGATCACTAACATTGACAAATATGCTTGAGATAGCAACGCATGCGAAGTCGACCGAGCAATACTCTAACAGTGTTCATCATGCAAAGACGAAGAACTACTCAAGGAACTGGTGGAACTTCATCGACAAAAAGGTATGTGGAGACTTGAACTTATCTATCACTCAAAAGTCTACTTTATCTCCTATTGAGACAAAATTCGTATTGTTATACATACTATAATTATACACATGTACTATTTCGAGTTGATTTTATCTCGCTTATCTATTTCTCGAAAGATCATCTTTACTAGTGACGAAGTCATAATAGTTTTCTCTTTGGCCAAGATCATCTTTACTAGTGACGAAGTCATAATAGTTTCAATTACTTGAAAATCGCTTTGACGAAAAATAGTTTGTGAACAATAACTATATAACGTTCTCTAAGAATGTTTCAATGATTGAAATGAGAGTTTTGAATACATAACCATGGTTGGATATAAATATTGTGAGATAACTCATATGTGTGTAAGTCCAATATCCTTGAACCAAATTATGCGTACTTTGTTGCTCAGGATAACCGGAACTAAAGTCCGCGTTCCAGTACGCGTACTGTCAGAAGTTTACATCCCATGAATTTCTGCTGGAGTTTGTGAACTAAAAACAAACTTATTCCGTGTACTTAAGTCCGCGTACCAGTATGCGTACTTGAGTAGGTTATTTTCTAAAAACAGTTTAATTTGTGAACTAAGACATTTATATTTTAAGGAATGCAATCTTTGCAAACCGTGGATATAATGTTCATGAATCGATTCGAGTGAATCAAAACTATTTTTTGTTTCGATTGTGTTTTGTGTACTTCTATGAGATCTAAGCAATTAAACTCTCTAACTAGTTCATTTTAGTCATCTGAACTAGTTGTGGTAAATAAGAATAAGGTTGATATGAAAGTGCTCATATGGATAACCTATGGTTAACTACCGTTGAATCATTGACTTGTACACGTTTAGGTACGGTTACTCAAACCTAAATGAAGTTATATTTCATATGTGTATAACAAGCTAAGATTCGATCTAACGGTTAAAAGATATTAGATTGAATCTAATCAGGTTTTCATCTAACGGTGAATATTGAATGCTTTGTTACCAAGGTAGCATTGATTGCAAACCCTGATTTGAAGACTATATAAAGGAGAACTCTAGCAACTGGGAAACCTAATCCCCACACCTCCCGTGTGATACTAGTTGTATAAGCTAGAGTCGATTCTCCTTTAACCTTAGGTTTCTATCGAGACCCTATAGGTTAACGACTTGAAGACTTCATTGGGATTGTGAAGCCAGACCCAACTATTTTCTTTGTAGTTGCGTGATCTGATCTTGTTGTTTCTATCGTGTTTGTGTACAATCGTAAAATTGTCTTGAGATTAATTTCTTCGATAGGCAAGATAAAAAAAATAGTCACAAACATCTTCGTCTCATCGTTTGTGATTCCACAATATATAGTTTCGCCATCATATGATTTAGATTATTGTGAGGCGATTGATAATTCTATGATGTTCCTCGGGAATATAAGTCCGGGTTATCAATTGGTTCTTGTTCACCTTGATTTATCAAAAGACGGAACAAAACTCGTAGATATTTTTGTGGGAGACAGATTTATCTATTCCTGTATAGTTTTCTGTGTGATACATATTTATTTATTAAAGTCTTCGACTTTGGGTCGTAGCAAATCTTAGTTGTGGGTGAGATCAGCTAAGGGAATCAAGTACGTAGTATCCTGCTGGGATCAGAGACGTAAGGAGCGCAACTGTACCTTGGTGTTGATGGTGGTTTTTAGTTCAGGGTTAAAATTTTAAAAATTCACATTTAATGTGTCGTCACTCTGCAAAGAAACGGAGCCATGTAAAGCGATGAGTGTTCAGCCTCTCGCATTTATTGAGCAACTCAATATGTTCACATGAAATTTATCCAGAGTGGTGTATGTAGCAACAATCCCAAACTAATAAATTAATCCGCCATGGATTAGTAGGTGCAAAGTCCTACCCAAAATCAGAAAGCAAAGAACAAAGGAGCCGCGGAGTAGGAGCAACAATGAGAGGAAGCGTGACCATGCCATAGGCCAGCCGACGTCATTTAGCCACGCCCTATGCTACCCAACCGACCCTTACTCCTTTCTAGACCAATCAAGTCGCTTTAAACCTAACACACACCCATGAGTTTTGGCTGGGACTATACTTGTCGGCCCTATTCCCCATCGACCAATCAGGTCGCATTAAACCTCACAACAATCTTAATCGACGCGACGAAAGAAGATGTTGTGGAATCACAAACGATGAGACGAAGATGTTACTTTTATATCTTGCCTATCGGAGATATTAATCTCAAGCCAATCCTTGTGATTGTACTCGTACGATAGAATATGCAAGATCAGATCACACAACTACGAGAAAGTAGTATCGGTCTGGCTTCACAATCCTAATGAAGTCGTTAAGTCGTTAACCTGGTTTGGAAGAAGAAACCAAAGGTTAAAGGAGAATAGACTCTAGCTGTGCAACTAGTATCACACAGAAGGTGTGGGGATTAGGTTTTCCAGTTGCTAGAGTTCTTCTTTATATAGTCTTTCAAATCAGGGTTTGCAATCAATGTTAGCCTGGTAACAAATCATTCAATATTCAGTGTTAGATGAAAACCTGATTTAGATTCAAGCTAATATCATTCAACCATTAGATCGAAAAACCTAGCCTGTTAAACACAAGTGAAATGTACGAATTTAGGTTTGTGTAACCGTACCCAAACATGTACATTTGTTGGTTCAATAATAGTTAACCAAATGGTTAGCCATATAAGTACTTTCATATCAACCAATCTCTTCTTCACCATGACTAGTTCAAATGACTCAAATGAACTAGATAGAGAGTTGCTCAATTGCAAGGAAATCTTATGTAACTACACATGACACAATTGAAGCAAAAACGATTTGATTCACTCGAATCGGTTTTATGAACTTTATACCCACGGTTTGCAAACTTGCATTCCTTAGTTTATATAAACATGAGTTCACAAACAATCGTCTTTAGATATAACCTAACTCAAGTTCGCGGACTGGGTTCGCGGACTTAAGTTCCCGGAAGGAGTTCTCAAACTCCAGCAGATTTTCTCGGGACGAGAACTTCCGCCAGTTCGCTGACTGAGTTCACGGCTCTTGTTCCGGTTCTCTTGATCAACAAAGTTCGCGAACTTCGGTTCAAAGAATAAGGACTTATACATATATGTGTTTCCACAACAATGCTTATATCCACCATTGGTTATATATTCTAAACTCTCATTTCAATCATTGAAACATTCTTCTATAATGTTATAATAAATCGTTAGACATAAAGAATCGACTATCGTCATCAAATCCATTTTCAAAGTGATTGAAACATAACATGACTTTCGTCACTAGGTAAAGATAAGCTTGGCCAAAGCGAAAGCTTACCAACACATACTTCGAGAAATAGATAGGCGAGATAAACTCGGCTCGAAATATCAAATGTGTATAATCAAAGTCTATGTAGCACAACGACTTTTGTCTCAAGATAGGAGATAGAGTAGATAAAATTTTGAGTGATAAATAAGTTCAAGTCTCCACATACCTTTTAGTCGATGAAGATCCACCAGTTCCTTGAGCAGTCATTCGTCTTGTATATTGATCGCCATGGAGTTCTTGAGCTCAACTACACTTTCTATCTTAGTCCGAGACCTTAGCTATAGTAGACTAGAAATCAAGACTTATAGTTTTGATCACTAACATTGACAGATATGCTTGAGATAGCAACGCATGCGAGGTTTACCGAGCAATGCTCTAACAATCTCCCCCTTTGTCAATTTTAGTGACAAAACTATTAATATATATGGAATTCAAAAATAAATACATAAAATTTTGTAGCTCCTATTCCACATGCCTAATCTTCAACATTACTCGAAATCTTCGTCACTTCCAAGTACTCCAATGATCCCAAAGGTTGTAAGTTCAACATCATCGTTGTTGAAAATCCGTAGATATAACAATGAGAAAACAAAGTTCTCGATCATTGTTATACAGTATCATAGTATCATTGCACAGTATCAAAGTTTAATTGTATCACAACTTTGACAACAATACTATGGTGATATTATCACTCCCCCTTAGTCAATACTCCATCTCACATGGAAACCACTCCCCCTTACATAATGATCCGAAAATCATATGTATTTGTAGTGTGAACTACATATTAATTCTCCTCCTTTTTGTCAATAAAATTGGCAAAGGTACAAGAACGGGATCCTAATGAAATTTCCGTAAGAGACATTTCATGACCAAAGGAAGCACATATCAACTTGTTTAGATGCACTCATAAATCCGAAGCTAAATGCATTCATAAAGGAGTTTATAAAGATGCAAGATAAACCCTATAATATCCCACAGCCGCACACTCCCCACAAATATTTGGCAATTAAGCACAAGTTCAAAACAACTCTCCCCCATTTGATGTCATTCCCGAAAGAACAACAAGAGCGACCTTAATTTCAAAAGAAAAGAAGGATTTCTTTGGACATAACAAATCACATACAGTATCATTTTGAATCCAAAATATTCAATTGAATTAACTACAAGAGAATCCATGATTAATTCAATCGAAAGTGCTCAACATAAGTGAACTTATGGAGACTCAAAAATACTCAATTAGATTAATCAAGCAAATAGAAGTCTGCGAGTATTTATCAAAGAGAGGTAACTTGGATGGTACCAAATACCAATATCCAAGTGTCAATCAATTAAAATCAACAACAAAAAGGCCGGATATTCTAATTGATTGAAAAATGCACAACCTGTGATATTTCAATTATATAACAAAATATAATACAGAATAGAAATAACACAGACACCGGAATTTGTTAACGAGGAAACCGCAAATGCAGAAAAACCCCGGAACCTAGTCCAGATTAAACACACACTGTATTAAGCCGCTACAGACACTAGCCTACTTCAAACTAACTTCGGTCTGGATTGTAGTTGAACCCCAATCAATCTCACATTGATCCAAGGTACAGTTATGCTCTTACGTCTTTGATCCCAGAAGGATGCTACGCATTTGATTCCCTTAGCTAATCTCATCCACCACTAAGAGTTGCTATGACCCAAAGTCCAAGACTTTAATAAACAAATGTGTATCACACAGAAAAGTCTATAGTAATAGATAAATTTGTCTCCCACCGAAAGACCTATGAGTTTTTATTCCGTCTTTTGATAAATCAAGGTGAACAGGAAACAATTGATAAACCGGACTTATATTCCCGAAGAACAGACTAGTATTATCAATCACATCACAACAATCTTAATCGACGCGATGAAAGAAGATGTTGTGGAATCACAAACGATGAGACGAAGATGTTCGTGATTACTTTTATATCTTGCCTATCGGAGATATTAATCTCAAGCCAATCCTTGCGATTGTACTCGTACGATAGAATATGCAAGATCAGATCAAACAACTACGAGAAAGTAGTAACGGTCTGGCTTCACAATCCCAATGAAGTATTAAAGTCGTTAACCTGGTTTATAAGAAGAAACCAAAGGTTAAAGGATAATCGACTCTAGCTATGCAACTAGTATAACGCAGAAGGTGTGGGGATTAGGTTTCCCAGTTGCTAGAATTCTCCTTTATATAGTCTTTCAAATCAGGGTTTGCAATCAATGTTAGCTTGGTAACAAAGCATTCAATATCCACCATTAGATGAAAACCTGATTTAGATTCAAGCTAATATCTTTCAACCGTTAGAACGTAAAACCTAGATTGTTACACACAAGTGAACCATACGATTTTAGGTTTGTGTAACCGTACCCAAACATGTACATTAGTTGGTTCAATAGTAGTTAACCAAATGGTTAGCCATATGAGTACTTTCATATCAACCAATCTCTTCTTCACCATAACTAGTTCAAATGACTCAAATGAACTAGTTAGAGAGTTGTTCAATTGAAAGGAAATCTTATGTAACTACACAAGACACAATTGAAGCAAAAACGATTTGGTTCACTCGAATCGGTTTTATGAACTTTATAGCCACGGTTTGCAAACTTGCATTCCTTAGTTTATATAAACATGAGTTCACAAACAATCGTCTTTAGATATAACCTAACTCAAGTTCGCGGACTGGGTTCATGGACATAAGTTCCCGGAAGGAGTTCTCAAACTCCAGCAGATTTTCTCGGGTCGAGAACTTCCGCCAGTTCGC
The DNA here is from genome assembly GCF_003573695.1 of Papaver somniferum. NCBI lineage: Eukaryota > Viridiplantae > Streptophyta > Magnoliopsida > Ranunculales > Papaveraceae > Papaver > Papaver somniferum. The sequence continues at coordinate 120,996,665 of NC_039361.1, read as the reverse complement.
GGACTGAGTTCACGGATCTTGTTCCGGTTCTCTTGAACAAAAAAGTTCGCAAACTTCGGTTCAAGGAATAAGGACTTATACATATATGTGTTTCCACAATAATGCTTATATACACCATTGGTTATATAATCTAAACTCTCATTTCAATCCTTGAAACATTCTTCTATAATGTTATAATAATCGTTATACATAAAGAATCGACTATCATCATCAAAGCCATTTTTAAAGTGATTGAAACATAACATGACTTTCGTCACTAGGTAAAGATAAGTTTGGCCAAAGCGAAAGCTTGCCAACACATATTTCGATAAATAGATAGGCGAGATAAACTCGGCTCGAAATAGCAAATGTGTATAATCAAAGGCTATATAGCACACGACTTTTGTCTCAAGATAGGAGATAGAGTATATATACTTTTGAGTGATAGGTAAGTTCAAGTATCCATATACCTTTTAGTCGATGAAGATCCACCAGTTCCTTGAGCAGTCATTCGTCTTGTATAATGATCGTCATGGAGTTCTTGAGCTCAACTACACTTTCTATCCTAGTCTGAGACCTTAGATATAGTACACTAGAAATCAAGACTTATAGTTTTGATCACTAACATTGACAAACATGCTTGAGATAGTAACGCATGCGAGGTCGACCGAGCAATACTCTAACAATGTTCATCATACAAAAACGAAGAACTACTCAAGGAAATGGTGGAACTTCATCGACAAAAAGGTATGTGGAGACTTGAACTTATCTGTCACTCAAAAGTCTACTTTATCTCCTATCTTGAGACAAAATACGTATTGTTATACAGACTATGATTATATACATGTACTATTTCAAGTTGATTTTATCTCGCTTATCTATTTCTCGAAATATGTGTTGGTAAGCTTTCTCTTTGGCCAATATCATCTTTACTAGTGACGAAGTCATAATAGTTTCAATCACTTGAAAATCGCTTTGACGAAAAATAGTTTGTGAACAAGAACTATATAACGTTCTCTAAGAATGTTTCAATGAATGAAATCAGAGTTTAGAATACATAACCATGGTTGGATATAAACATTGTGAGACAACTCATATGTGTGTAAGTCCAATATCCTTGAACCAAATTATGCGTACTTTGTTGCTCAGGATAACCGGAACTAAAGTCCGCGTACTGTCGAAAGTCTACATCCCGTGAATTTCTGCTGGAATTTGTGAACTGAAAACAAACTTATTCCGGGTAATTAAGTCCGCGTACCAGTATGCGTACTTGAGTAGGTTATTTTCTAAAAACAGTTTAATTTGTGAACTAAGACATTTATATTTTAAGGAATGCAATCTTTGCAAACCGTGGCTATAATGTTCATGAGTCGATTCGGGTGAATCAAAACTGTTTTTGTTTCGATTGTGTCTTGTATACATCTAGGAGATCTAAGTAATTGAACAACTCTCTAACTAGTTCATTTGAGTCATTTGAACTAGTTGTGGTAAAGAAGAATAAGGTTGATATGAAAGTGCTCATATGGCTAACCTATGCTTAATTACCGTTGAACCAACGACTTGTACACGTTTAGGTACGATTACTCAAACCTAAATGAAGTTATATTTCATGTGTGTATAACAAGCTAAGATTCGATCTAACGGTTGAAAGATATTAGCTTGAATCTAATCAGGTTTTCATCTAACGGTGAATATTGAATACTTTGTTACCAAGGTAGCATTGATTGCAAACCCTGATTTGAAGACTATATAAAGAGAACTCTAGCAACTGGGAAACTTAATCCCCACACCTCCTGTGTGATACTAGTTGTATAAGCTAGAGTCGATTCTCATTTAACCTTAGGTTTCTATCGAGACCTTATAGGTTAACGACTTGAAGACTTCATTGGGATTGTGAAGCCAGACCCAACTATTTTCTTTGTAGTTGCGTGATCTGATCTTGTTGTTTCTATCGTATTTGAGTACAATCGTAAGATTGTCTTGCGATTAATTTCTTCGATAGGCAAGATAAAAAAAATAGTCACAAACATCTTCGTCTCATCGTTTGTGATTCCACAATATCTAGTTTCGCCGTCATACGATTTAAATTATTGTGAGGTGATTGATAATTCTAGGATGTTCCTCGGGAATATAAGTCTGGGTTATCAATTGGTTCCTGTTCACCTTGATTTATCAAAAGACGTCATACGATTTATCAAAACTCGTAAGTATTTTTGTGGGAGACAGATTTATCTATTCCTGTAAGGTTTTCTGTGTGATACAAATTTGTTTATTAAAGTCTTCGACTTTGGATCGTAGCAAATCTTAGTTGTGGGTGAGATCAGCTAAGGGAATCAAGTACGTAGTATCCTGCTGGGATCAGAGACGTAAGGAGCGCCACTGTACCTTGGTGTTGATGGTGGTTTTTAGTTCACAGTTAAAATTTTAAAACTTCACATTTAATGTGCCGTCATTCTGCAAAGAAACGGAGCCATGTAAAGTGATGAGTGTTCAACCTCTCGTATTTATTGAGCAACTCAATATGTTCACATGAAATTTATCCAGACTGGTGCATATAGAAACAATCCCAAACTAAGAAATTGATCCGCCATGGATTAGTAGGTGCAAAGTCCTACCCAAAATCAGAAAGCAAAGAACAAAGGAGTCGCGGAGTAGGAGAAACAATGAGAGGAAGCGTGGCCATGCCATTGTCCAACCGACGCCATTTGGCCACGCCCCATGCTACCAACCGGCCCTTACTCCTTTGTCGACCAATCAGGTCGCTTTAAACCTAACACACTCCCATGAGTTTTGGTTGGGCCCATACATGCCGGCCCTATTCACCATCGACAATCAGGTCGCATTAAACCTACCACGCGCGCCAGAAGTGTGGCCACACTCGTACTGGGCCGGACCCCTCTCTTTTACTGACCAATCAGGTTGCTCTAAACCTGCCACAATATTAAAAGAGGTGGAATTGCGTCAAGTGTTCACCATGCCAAATTGGCTTCCCAAGATTGTACAAACTACTGGGAACGTTTGGTAAACAATTTTAGTATGATATACATTCCAAAAGTTTCGTATGGATGTCTATCATAACATACTAAAAATTCAAATCAATCGGAGTAATGAGCTAAGAGATACATCACAAAAGGCGAGCTAGGTCGTGGCTGAAAAACTGACAGAATCCCTCCTGAATTCTTTCTGAGTTTTACCGTCGGGCTGTTTTCACATCCTAAACGAGCTCAAAACCTAAATATTCCCGAGAGTGGAGATAGGAAATTCTTTTCCAATCATAATGGAGGTGCGGACCATCAAAATCCGAATTCATACGAGAATTATACAACGATTTTAGTGAGGGTCCCACATCTGAATTTTCTTATTACCAAATTTCATGAGTTAACACAAATTTATGTGAATCATCTCAGCCATCCAACTTGGCTATCCAACTTAAATGGTTTATATTGAATTTGGTCAAATCATCTCAGCCATCCACGGCCACATGCCGCATGCCTCATGCGCTAATTAGGGTTTCGGCATGCCAAACCCTAATTTAGACAAAGTTCCCAAGCGCCGACAAAAGGTAGCCATAATCAACGGCTACCATTCCTCATGAGATGCAATCTCAGCCATCCGAGTTCGCCACCAAGCTGGCAAGCTTATGGCAAGTTTTAGGCTACCAGACGCCTAAATCTAGTGGCCATGGCTACGCCAGGAACCACTTGCACCACCGTGCCACTGGCATGCACGAGCCATGCCAGCCATGTTGCATTGCCACTGGCGTACACCAAAACGCCACTACGCCATTATTAGGCGCCAACACAAGGTAGCCATAATCAACGACTACCCTTCCTCATGAGATGCGATCTCAGCCATCAAAGTTCGCCACCGAACTGATAGACGTGTGGCAATTTTTAGGCGACCAGCCAAAATGAGCCTATTAGCACCCCATGCCTCAGAAAATTGGAACTTCACTAATATATACATAACAGGGCCCACAAAACTAAAAAGAACAATAACAATACTAAAATCCTGGACTCTTGAATTAGCTTTCCAACCTAAAACATGTTTACTATCCCAAGTCTTCAGGTAAAAAATATATGTATACATGTTATTTTCCTGCGGCAAGCCTCTTGATTTTAACTTGCCACACGTAGCAAAGTGCTACATGTTTTGCACGAAAACACTCGAGACATCAAACATGTAACAAACTGGGGGATACTCATCAGGGTATTGGTCTGGCGGTTTACATCGTGCGCCGTGCAATACGCCCGTTACAAGAAAGTGTCATAAAGCGGGGCGGTTAGTAATGGTGTAAAAGGATCCTTCATTATGGAAACATAATTCCTGACGTTACACGTGACTCCACCCATCCACTACTCAATTGTTTCCACTTCCTACGAGACCAGGGTACGTTTTATTATGACTTGTATAAATAGGTTTCACCTATTTTCCACCAGACAACAAGTTTTGGTGAGGAGATCAACACAGTATCCAGAAATCACCTGATTGCTTTTCATTCAGCTAGCCAGTTCTACTTTCTGATACAAGTCACAAACGACCACACTTTCAGAATCAACGATTCTGGTCTCTACACTTTCTTCGCTTCCCTCCCTAAGACCAACCCTTCTCCTTCACTTTGTGACCGAAGCAAGCCTGGAACGGCTATTTCTTGGTTTAGGACAGATTTGTATAGATTGATCTATCAAATCAAAAGTACTCCCGTGCAGTACATTGTTTAGGGTCTAGACTCGTTTCTCATCCACACACACGAAATTACCAAAAACGGCAGAAACCGTTTTCACCCTCAAACAATTGGCGACCACAGTGGGAGATTAATCTCTCGGTTGCAATATCAATTTCCAATTTCATTTTCAACCCCGATCTCAAGATGGTAGAACTCAGGTCCCGATCAGCAACAAACCCTAAAAACACTAGCGCTGAAATCATCCTCGGTATTAACGCTCTTTCCAGTGGCATTAATACGCCACCTGTCAACACCAGTGACGCGGAAAATGTCCCTTCAGGCGTTACTCCTTCTCTTACCATTGTTGATATGATAGAAAGACAAAAGGTTCTCGTAAGGCTCAGACAGACATGGCTACAACTCAGAAAGAGATACCTATTTTGCTCGAGATACTAACGGAGCGGCCACCACAAGAGTCACGTCAACCCCAGATGGAGCTGACAAGGAATACTTTTAACATCCGGCGCAAGTACTTCAGCATGACGCGCGTTTATAGATGGAGAGGCTCGCGTTGCTCTTGAACGCCCAGTAGAAGGGAATAAGCAATCCAATTTCATCACACGTGAATATCAGGGACGAATTCTCCAAAATCGAGGCAAAGAAAATCATCAACCCTCCTGAGTTCACAGAGACCCTCTTCCCATCAGGAGCTGCATGATTTCTGGGGACTTCCCCCACAAAATCGTGCAGTCTATGATGAAACATTTATGTGAGGTTCTATATTTCTCCAAGGAGCGGTGTCAAGACATATTCGCATACCTCAACCGCAGTGCATCAGGAAAGCAGTTGTTTCCAGCCAGGGAAGCCGTTCTCAAACCCCAACCTCTCCTGGAAAGCACGATTGATAGATGGAACTGGGGACTCCTAACCACTGTTCACTTGAAGGATATTGAGTTTGACAATACACTGATTGACTCGGCCTCCGACTTCAACATTGTAACCGTCAAGGCTCTGAGATTTGCAAGGGAAAATCAAATAGAAGAAGCTTATTCTTTCCCATGAGAGAAAAACACGACTTGACGACCAGCACTATTTGTGACGTCTTCCCATATGCCATATCGTATCAAGTCGTTTTTCGAAGTCAAGGGTTAATAGCGCCCTCACTGGAGTTTTCTCCAGGAGCCGCTTCGACGTTTCTCTAGGAGCCGCTTAAACGTTCTCTCCAGAAGTCGCTCCGCTTCAACGTTCTCCAGCAGCGGCTCCGCTTCAACGTTCACTCCAGCAGCCGCTCCGCTTCAGCGTTCTCCCCATAAGCTGCTCCAGGATCCGAATCCCAAGCTTCAACGTTTTTCCCCGTAAGCTTCAACGTCCTCTCCAAGAGCCGAAGCCGCTTCAACGCCTCTTTCCTTCCAAGGATCGTGTCGTAGCCGCCACTTCTTCCTGCCAAAGATCGTGCCGCAGCAGCCACTTCTTCCTGCCAAATATCGTGTCGTAGCCGCCACACTCCTTCCTTCCAAGGTTCGTTCCCGTAGCCACCACACTCTTCCCTGTCAAGGATCGTGATCGCAGCCATCCAAGGTTCACAGTTGTGGTCACCTTTTGTTTCATCCCATCCAAGACCTGGGGAGTTTGTCCTTCTATCAACCTGTCATCATCCTGATGTCATCACTAACGCCTGATGTTGCTCACTCATGGGGAAGCCTAAAATACCCAAAGCCCAATCATGCGCAAAGGATACGCCTAGCGGAGACAGAGCTAAGTAACCATCCTTAAACTAAATGTTTTATATCTATTAGGCATATTCAATAAATTTTAAAATATCTTAGTGTTGAGACGTGCAAATTCCTCAACATCACTACTGTGTTGCTAGGATTGCTTCCTCAACACATCTTTCATCTTAGTGTTGAGACGTGTAAATTCCTCAACACTCACTGCTGTGTTGCTGGGCATGCTTCCTCAACAAATTCTTCTTCTTAGTGTTGAGACATGTAAATTCCACAACACTCACTATTGTGTTGCTAGGCATGCTTTCTCAACACATTCTTCCTCTTAGTGTTGAGACGTGTAAATTCCTCAACACTCACTACTGTGTTGCCAGGCATGCTGCCTCAACACACCTTTCCTATTAGTGTTGAGACGTGCAAATTCCTCAACGCTCACTATGTTTCTAGGAATGCTTCCTCAACACATCCTTCCTCTTAGTATTGAGACGTGCAAATTCCTCAACACCACTACTGTGTTGCTAGGAATGCTTCCTCAAAACATCCTTCCTCTTAGTGTTGAGACGTGTAAATTCCTCAACACTCACTACTGTGTTGCTAGGCATGCTTCCTCAACACATTCTTCCTCTTAGTGTTGAGACGTGTAAATTCCTCCACACTCACTACTGTGTTGCCAGGCATGCTTACTCAACACACCTTTCCTATTAGTGTTGAGACGTGCAAATTCCTCAACACTCGTTACTGTGTTTCTAGGAATGCTTCCTCAACACATTCTTCCTCTTAGTGTTGAGACGTATAAATTCCTCAACACTCACTAATGTGTTGCCAGGCATGCTGCCTCAACACACCTTTCCTATTAGTGTTGAGACGTGCAAATTCCTCAACACCAGTACTGTGTTGTTAGGCATGCTTCCTCAATACATCCTTCCTCTTAGTGTTGAGACGTGCAAATTCCTCAACACCACTACTGTGTTACTAGGTACGCTTCCCCAACACATCCTTCCTCTTAGTGTTGAGACGTGTGAATTCCTCAAAACTCACTACCGTGTTGTTAGGCTTCCTCAACACATTCTTCCTCTTAGTATTGAGACGTGTAAATTCCTCAACACTTACTATTGTGTTTCCATGCATCCTACCTCAACACACCTTACTCTTGGTGTTGAGACGTGCAAATTCCTCAACACCATTGTTGTGTTGTCAGGCATGCTGCCTCAACATATCCGTTCTCTTAGTGTTGAGACGTGTAAATTCCTTAACACTCACCACTGTGTTGCCAGGCATGCTGCCTCAACACATCCTTCCTATTAGTGTTGAGACGTGTAAATTCTTCAACACTCACTACTGTGTTGCTAGGCATGCTTCCTCAACATATTCTTCCTCTTAGTGTTGAGACGTGTAAATTCCTCAACACTCACTACTGTGTTTCCAGGCATGCTACCTCAACACACCCTCCTCTTGGTGTTGAGACGTGCAAATTCCTCAACACCACTATTGTGTTGCCAGACATGCTGCCTCAACACATCCTTTCTCTTAGTGTTGAGGCATGTATATTCCTCAACACTCACCATTGTGTTTCCAGGCATGCTGCCTCAACATATTCTTCCTATTAGTGTTGAGACATGCAAATTCCTCAACACTCACTACTGTGTTGCCAGGCATGCTGCCTCAACACCCCTTTTCCTATTCGTGTTGAGACGTATAAATTCCTTAATACTCACTACTCTGTTGTCAGGCATACTGCCTCAACACATCCTCCTTTTAGTGTTGAGACATACAAATTCCTCACCACTCACAAATGTGCTATCATGCATACTTTCTCAATATGTTATAGTGATGACGGCTCCACCACCTCAACACTCATCCTTGTATTCAAGGCTCGCTACACCAACACTACAGGGTATCAGCACCCTGTGGCCAATCCAGAAGTATGCCAACACAAGGATCATAGACTACCCATGCCTCCTGTCAAAGGTTAGTCGAATTTTCCTGGCAATCTCTTAATGTCTTTGCTTTCGATTTTTATCCTCATATGTTACCATATCATGCTTACCCCGCAACAATGCCATTGTTACGTGCTAAGCAGGGGACTTAAAGTTGATGAAGGTTTTTAGTTCAGGGTTAAAATTGTAAAACCTCACATTTAATGTGTCTTCACTCTGCGAACAAACGGAGCCATGTAAAGTGATGAGTATTCAACCTCTCGTATTTATTGAGGAACTAAATATGTTCACATGAAATTTTTCCAGACTGGTGCATGTAGCAACAATCCCAAACTAAGCAATTGATCCACCATGGATTAGTAGGTGCAAAGTCCTACCCAAAATCAGAAAGTAAAAAACAAAGGAGCCGCGGAGTAGGAGCAACAATGAGAGGAAGTGTGGCCATGCCATAGGCCATCCGGCTCCACTTGGCCACGCCCCATGATAAGCAACCGGCCTTTACTCCTTTGTCGACCAATCAGGTCGCTTTAGACCTACTCCCATGAGTTGTGGCTGATCCCATACTTGTCGGCCCTATTCCCCATCGACCAATCAGGTCGCACTAACCTACCATGGGAACCAGAAGTGTGGCCACACTCGTACTTGTCCGTCCCCCTCTCTTTTACTGACCAATCAGGTTGCTCTAAACCTGCCACAATATTAAAAGAGGTGGAATCGCGTCAAGTGGTCACCATGCCAAATTGGCTTCCCAAGATTGTACAAACAACTGGGAACGTTTGGTAAACAATTTTAGTATTAGCTACATACCAAAAGTTTCGTATGGATGTCTAGCATAACATACTAAAAATTCAAATCAATCGGAGTAACGAGCTAAGAGATACAACACAAAACGCGAGCTAGGTCGTGGCTGAAAAACTGACAGAATCCCTCCTGAATTCTTCCTGAGTTTTACTCTCGGACTGTTTTCACCTCCTAAACGAGCTCAAAACCTAAATATTCCGGGAAGGGAGATAGGAAAATCTTTTCTGATCAGAATATAGAGGCGGACCATCAAAATCCGAGTTCGTTCGAGAATCCTACAACGAGTTTAGTGAGGGTCCCACATCTGAATTTTCTTATTACGAAATTTCATGAGTTAACAGAAATTTATGTGAATCATCTCAGCCACCCAACTTGGCTAGCCAACTTAAATGGTTTATATTGAATTTGGGACAATCATCTCAGCCATCCACGGCCACATGCCGCATGCCTCATGCGCTAATTAGGGTTTCGGCATGCCAAACCATAATTTAGACAAAGTTGTCAGGCGCCTACAGAAGGTAGCCATAATCAACGACTACTCTTCCTCATGATGCAATCTCAGCCATCCGAGTTCTCCACCGAGCTGGCAAGCTTGTGGAAAGTTTTAGGCGACCAGCCGCCTAAATCTAGTAGCCATGGCTACGCCAGGCGCCACTTGCACCACCGTGCCACTGGCATGCACGAGCCATGCCATCCATGCTGCATTGCCACTGGCGTACACCAAGACGCTATTGCGCCATAATCAGGCGCCAACACAAGGTAACCATAATCAACGGCTACCCTTACTCATGAGATGCGATCTCAGCCATCAAAGTTTGCCACCGAACTGATAGGCGTGTGGCAAGTTTTAGGCGACCAGCCAAAACGAGCCTACTAGCACCACATGCCTCAGAAAATTGGAACTTCACTAATATCTACACAACATGGCCCACAAAACTAAAAAAAACAATAACAATAATAAAATCCTGGACTCTTGAATTAGCTTTCCAACCTAAAACATGTGTACTATTCTAAGTCTTCAGGTAAAAAATATATGTACACATGCTATTTTCCTGCGGCAAGCCTCTTGATTTTAACTTGCCACACGTAACAAAGTGCTACATGTTTTCCACAAAAACACTCGAGACACCAAACATGTCATAAACTGGGGGATACTCATCAGGGTATTGGTCTGGCGGTTTACAGCGTGCGGCGTGCAATACGCCCGTTACAAGAAAGTGTCATAAAGCGGGGCGGTTAGTAATGGCAAGAAGTGATGGTGTAAACGGATCCTTCATTATGGAAACATAATTCCCGACATTACACGTGACTCCACTCTTCCACTACTCAATAGTTTCCACTTCCTACGAGACCAGGGTACGTTTTATTACGACTTGTATAAATAGGTTTCACCTATTTTCCACCAGACAACAAGTTTTGGTCAGGAGAGCAACACAGTATCCAGAAATCACTTGATAGCTTTTCATTCAGCTATCCAGTTCTACTTTCTGATACAAGTCACAAACAACCACACTTTCAGAATCAACAATTCTGGTCTCTACACTTTCTTCGCTTCCCTCCTTAACACCAACCCTTCTCCTTCACTTTATGACCGAAGCAAGCCTGGAACGGCCATTTATTTTTTTAGGCCAGATTTGTACAGATTGATCTCTCGAATCAAATGTACTCCCGTGCAGTACATTGTTTAGGGTCTAGACTCGTTTCTCATCCACACACACGAAATTACCAAAAACAGCAGAAACCGTTTTCACCTTCAAACACTTGGATCAGTGTGTGATTGATTGGGGTTCAACTACAGTCCAGACCGAAGTTAGTTTGTATTAGGCTAGTGTCTGTAGCGGCTTAATACAGTGTGTGTTCAATCTGGACTAGGTCCCAGGGTTTTTCTGCATTTGCAGTTTCCTCGTTAACAAAACTTCTGGTGTCTGTGTTATTTCTTTTCCGCAATAATTTTGTTATATAATTGAAATATCACTGGTTGTGCGTTGAATCGCTCAATTGGTAAATCCAACCTTTGGTTGTTGATTGAAATTGATTGATACTTGAACATTGGTCTTTGGTACCGTTCAAGTGATTTCTCTTGTATTCAATTAGACTTGCAGATTTCTATTTGCTTGAGTAAGTATTGAATCGATAAATTGAGATATAACTCCTTGATATACTTTTTATTAATATTGAATCTGACTGTCTAGTTGATTCTCTTAAAAGTATATTGGAGTTAGTCCATACAGATTGCTAAGCGAAATATTGGGTGTGGTTGTTAGATCCCCGCTTTTTCACAATGATCATGACATAACTTTTAAATTTTTTGATACCTGGCTTAAAGAAAAATCTTGTATAGAATTGATTCATAAAACTTGGGATACTTCTTTGATAAATATAACAGATGTAGTTATTCATAATCTAAAAATACATGCAAAAACTTAACAGGCTAGAAAAAGTATGTGTTTGGAGAACATGACAGGAAAATCAAAAAAACTTTGAAACGGATCGAAAACCTGAATACAATAAAGACAAACAATTCTTTCACGCAATCTTTAGAATTGTAAAAACCATCTGATATTCAAGAATCAATAGCTAAGTAGTTGTCTAGGATTAATATAGTTAATCTAGAGGAACGCAACACAAAATATTTTCATATCAAAACTTTGAAAAGAAGAAAACGTAATAAGATTGATTGTTTGGTTGATCAGAATGGTGAGGTTGTTTCAAAGAAATCTCATATGGCTGAACTTCTAAGAAATCACTTTACTGATTTATTCACGGTCTCCCCTACCTTCAACGACCAGGAGATTCTAAATCTAATCCCTCATGTTATAACTGTTCAGGACAATACTAGATTGATGTCTGTCCCTAGTATAGCTGAAATATGGAATGTGATCAAATCCATGGAAGATAACAAATCACCCGGACCAGATGGGTTTCCGGTTAGTGTTTTTAAACATAAATGGGAACTAATTGGATCTCAAATTATAGATCTCATTCAAGATATTTTGAAAACAAAGACAGTCAAAACCAAAACTAAATGAAAAATTTCTTTTTCTTATACCTAAAATAAAACACCCCAAGAATCCAAATGACTTCAAACAGATAAGTTTAATCATTACATTGTATAAAATCTTATCGAAGTTAATGGCCACCAGACTGGAAAAAAACATTTAGAAATAATGATATCACTGTATCAATCGGCTTTCATACCTTCTAGACAGATTGTGGATAACATAGTGGTAGCACATGAAGTAATCCACTTATTAAAAAAGATGAAGACTAGGAACGGGGGACTAGGAGTTAAAATTGACATGTCGAAATCTTTCGATAGGGTCAATTGGGAGTTTTTAAACCAAATAATATTGGCCTTTAGTATTAGAAAGGACTGGTGCACTCTCATTTCACAATGTTTGTCCACTGCTTCCATAGTAGTTCTTCTCAATCGAATCCCAGAGGAATTTTTTTCTCCTACTAGAGGATTGAGAAAAGGATACCCGTTGTTTCCATATCTTTTCCTCATATGTATGGAAGGTTTTTCTAAAATACTTATAGCAAAAGAACGGGAAAAGAAAATAACATGGATAAAAATATCTAGACATACACAATCTGCTAGCCATCTTTTTTTTTGCAGACCGTTCTCTGTTGTTTACAAAAGCTATTCTCATAAGTTGTTGTAATCTGCATAATACCATAAATTACTTTAGTCGGGATTCTGGTGCGCTAATAAATTTTAATAAGTCCGGAGTTATCTTCATTAAGAAAATTCACTCAAGGCATCAAAGAATGATGATCAAACTCTTAAAAATCAAGAAAATAAACATCACGGACTCTTATCTGGGTGCGCCACTTTTTGTAGACAGATTTAAGTTAAAAACTTTTGATACCATTGTCCATAAGATGAAATCCATAGTTCAGTATTTTAAAGGCATCTGTCTGATTCGGCCAAGTAGGTTTGTTCTTAACAAATCAGTTCTAATAGTCTGCAGATTTATCAAATAGGTTGTTTTTGAAAAAACGGGGATACAACAACCACACCCAATATTTCGCTTAGCAATCTGTATGGACTAACTCCAATGTACTTTTAAGAGAATCAACTAGACAGTCAGCCTCAATCTTAATAAAAGTATATCAAAGAGTTATATCTCTTTTTCTCGATTCAATAGTTACTCAAGCAAATAGAAATCTGCGAGTCTAATTGAATATAAGAGAAAACACTTGAACGGTACCAAAGACCAATGTTCAAGGATCAGTCAATTTCAATCAACAACCAAAGGTTGGATTTCCAAATTGATCGATTCAACGCACAACCTGTGATATTCCAATTATATAACAATATATAATGCGGAAAAGAAATAACACAGACACCAGAAGTTCTATTAACGAGGAAACCACAAATGCAGAAAAACCTCGGGACCTAGTCCAGATTGAACACACACTGTATTAAGCCGCTACAGACAGTAGCCTACTACAAACTAACTTCGGTCTGGACTGTAGTTGAAACCCAATCAATCTCACACTGATCCAAGGTACAGTTGCGCTCCTTACGTCTATGATCCCAGCAGGATACTACGCACTTGATTGCCTTAGCTGATCTCACCCACAACTAAGAGTTGCTACGACCCAAAGTCAAGGACTTTAATAAACAAATCTGTATCATACAGAAAAGTCTACGGTAATAGATAGATCTGTCTCCCACAGAAATACCTACGAGTTTTTGTTCCGTATTTTGATAAATCAAGGTGAACAGGAACCAATTGATAACCCGGAATTATATTCCCGAAGAACAACCTAGAATTATCAATCACCTCACAATAATCTTAATCGACTAGAGAAATAAGATATTGCGGAATCACAAACGATGAGACAAAGATGTTTGTGACTTCTTTTATATCTTGCCTATAGGAAAAATCAATCTCAAGCCAATCTTACGATTGTACTTAGTACTATAGAAACATCAAGATCAGATCACGCAACTACAAAGAAAATAGTTGGGTCTGGCTTCACAATCCCAATGAAGTCTTCAAGTCATTAACCTACAGGGTCTCAGTAGAAACCTAAGGTTAAAGGAGAAGTGACTCTAGGTTATACAACTAGTATCACACATGAGGTGTGGGGATTAGATTTCCTAGTTACTAGAGTTCTCCTTTATATAGCCTTTCAAAGCAGGGTTTGCAATCTAAGTTACCTTGGTAACAAAGCATTCAATATTCACCGTTAGATGAAAACCTGATTAGATTCAAGCTAATATCTTTCAACCGTTAGATCGAAACTTAGATTGTTACACACAAATGAAATACACGTTTTAGGTTGTGTAACAGTACCTAAACATGTACATTTAGTTGGTTCAACAATAGTTAACCAAATGGTTAGCCGTATGAGCACTTTCATAACAACCATATTCCTCTTTACCATAACTAGTTCAAATGACTCAAATGAACTAGTTAGAAAGTTGTTCAATTGCTTAGATCTTATAGAAGTATACAAGACACAATCGAAGAAAAAACGATTTGATTCACTCGAATCGATTCATGAACTTTATATCCACGGTTTGCAATTATGCATTCCTTAGTTTATATAAGTTTAAGTTCATGAATAATCGTTTTGAGAAAATATCCAACCTAAGTACGCGGACTGGTACGCGGACTTAAGTACCCGGAATAAGTTTGTTTTCAGTTCACGAACTCCAGCAGATTTTCACGGGACGTGAACTTCCGATGGTGCGCGTACAGGTATGCGGACTTTAGTTCCGGTTTTCTTGATCAGCAAAGTACGCATACTTTGGTCCAAGGAATAAGGACTTACACACGTATGAGTTATCACACAATGTTTATATCCAACAATGGTTATATATTCTAAACTCTCACTTCAATCATTGAAATATTCTTAAAGGACGTTATATAGTTGTTATTCACAAACCATTTTTCGTCAAAGCAGTTTTCAAGTAATTGAAACTCCATATGACTTTCGTCACTAGTAAAGATGAACTTGGCCAAAGAGAAAGCTTACCAACACATATTTCGAGAAATAGATAAGTGAGATAAACTCGGCTCGAAATAGCAAATGTGTATAATCAAAGTCTATATAGCAATACGACTTTTGTCTCAAGATAGGAGATAGAGTAGGTAGACTTTTAAGTGATAGATAAGTTCAAGTCTCCAGATACCTTTTAGTCGATGAAGTTCCACCAGTTCCTTGAGTAGTTCTTCTTCTTTGTATGATGATCGTCATGTTGTCTAGGGCTCAACTACACTTTCTATCCTAGTCCGAGACTTAGCTATAAGTAGACTAGAAATCAAGACTTATAGTTTTGATCACTAACATTGACAAACATGTTTGAGATAGAAACGCATGCGAGTTCGACCGAGCAGTGCTCTAACAATCTCCCTCTTTGTCAATTTTAGTGACAAAACTATCAGTACATATGGAATACAAAAATAAATATAAGCTTTTGTATCTTCTCTTCCACATGCCTGATCTTCTTGGTTCTTCAACATTACTCGAAATCTTCGTCACTTCCAAGTACTCCAATGATTCCAAAGGTTGTAAGTTTAGCATCATCGTTGTTGAAAATCCGTAGACATAACAATGAGAAAACAAGAGTTCTCAATCATTGTTACACAGTGTCATAGTATTATTACACAGCATCAAAGTTCAATTGTATCACAACTTCGACAACAATACTATGGTGATATGTATCACTCCCCCTTAGTCAATACTCCATCTCACATGGAAACCACTCCCCTTACATAATGATCCATAAACCATATGTATTTATAGTGTGAACTACATATTAATTCTCCCCCTTTTTGTCAATAAAATTGGCAAAGGTACGAAAACTAGTGGGATCCTAATGAAATTTCCATAAAGACATTTCATGACCAAAAGCAAGCACATATCAACTTTTTAGATGCAATCATATAGCCGAAGCTAAATGCTTTCATCAAGGAGTTTATAAAGATACAAAATAACTCCTATAATATTCCACAACCGCACTCCCCACATAGATTTGGCAATTAAGTACAAGTTCAATTAAGAACTCTCCCCCATAAAATGTCATTCCCGGAAGAACAACAAGAGCGACCTTACTTTCACAAGAAAATAAGGATTTATTTGGACAAAATCAAATCAAATGAAAACATGAATTTGAATCCAAAAATCTCAACTAAACTAACCACAAGAAAATCCATGATTAATTTAATCGGAATACTCAACCAAATTAACCACAAAAGAATTCATGATTAATCTAGTTGGAAATGCTCACATAAGAGAACTTACGGAGCCACACAGTATTTACATAAAATATGGATCATGGAAGATCAATACTGCGGAATAGACAAGGATTCATTTTATTTTCCATCACTATTTTCATAATGACATACAATAGATATAATCCTCGTAAACAAAAGTTCATCCTATCTTCCATCAATATTTGAATAATGACATACAATAGGCTTAAAACTTTTGTAATGTCAAAAGTTCATTCATTCTTTTATCAATACATGCATATCGACATATGAAAGACTTAACTTTTGACAAGGTATGGGACAATCATAGTTCACGGACGCAAACACACATATCCCATAACAAATTGCAATATATAAAACCATAAAGATTAATACTGCAAAAACAATTTTTGCCCTTTGAAGGTAGAATTAATCTTTTTCGCACGGATTTACAACAAGAGTGGTTTCCAAAGGCGTATAAAAAGATTTTATTAACAAAGAAGAACATACAAAATCATTAAATACCATGCATCATAGTTCACATAAGATGATTGTGAACATTCAAGAATCCCATAGCAATGTGTACTACTGCCTATTCTTGAACTTCATTCTTTGTGATTTACCAACATAATTCTTGTAAAATCTACGAATGATCTTATAAGAGAATTATTTCAAGAATCCAAGTGTCCAATTCCAACAGAAGTAGAACAAGTGCGACGAAACGGAGCAAATTACTCAAAAACAAGATGTGGGAAAAAGACCAACCTCAACTCATTAAAATTTAGGGTTTCTCATCAACATTTTAAATAGAATTAAATAGGAAGAGAATGCAAAAAGAATGAGGTCGTTCCGAGTTCGGACGAAGAAGTTAGGGCCACAACAAATTTACCGAATATCGACGTCAAGTATGCATACGGGTTTGCAAACGAATTTTTGTATCCTGGAGTAGTATGCAAATGGGTATGCGTACTTAAACCCCTGGATTTTGATTTTAAATGATGTTATGCATACCTGTTATGTGTACCATGTAGTCCAAACATCCCGAACTATTATTTTTAAACCTTAACATTTAAGAACCTTAAACACAGATCAAGTTAGGTACAAATGAACGATAAGAAAGGTACTGGATCATTATAAGTTCTCTAAGCAAATAAAAACACAAATATTGCTAAAGTTTATAGACATACCTTTTTAGAAGAATCCAGTTGAATTCTACAGCCTTACCGAACATAATTTGTGCGCCCCAGTTTTCGTGCTTCCTTCACCGTATACATAACAGGGCATTCCTTGGTGAGGATGCACTAACAACACACTCAAGTTGTGTTGAGGTGAAAAATGTCTTGCTCACCACAAGTGACTTTTGGATTATCATGAAAGATATCGTTTTTAGAACCTTTCACATCCAAATCCATCTTTCCAAAGAACTTTTTAAGTTCCAACATCATGGATACTGCCTTTCATAGTCATGGAATTTTCTGGGAGATCATTCCTTTTCACACTCAAAACATCATTGACTTTCTTTGGTATCCACTTATGAGTGCGTTCAGAAACAATCAGAACCTTCTTCCCATTACTCTCTTCTAGAATTTTCGGAAGAGAATCAGATTGACTATTCTTTTGAAAGTTAGTCTTTCTCCAACTTGGAGCATCGGATCTTGTCTTCGTCTTTACGAAGTTATCCTTTTTATAACCATTACGATTGTGAAAAGGATTCGTATGACCTTTATATGCAAATCTAGTTTTATCAAAGCACTGATTCCTTTGCCTAAAGGTTGGACAGTTACAACCTGTAACGTTAAGGGGATTAGTCTTAATATATGATCTTGGTTTCACAACTTCTTGTGATTCCCAAACAAAAACATCATGAAGTTTCGCATTCCTTATACGGAAACGACATCTCCTTTCCAGGTGACCTTTATTTACGCAATAGTGGCAAACATAAGTAATGTTCTTACCTCGATCCATGTGTGCTGACTTTGGAGGTTGATATACTTTTCTCTTTTGAAAGGAAGTTAAAGAATTCAATGACAATGTTGTTAGTCTTGAATCAAGACTTGTGATTATAGAAGATGATTGGAATCCGGTAAAATCTGCTGATCCGGTTTCAGTCTTGGAGGAAAACTCTAAAAAGTCGAGCTTAGAGTTTCAAAAATGAGAAAAATAGACATCAATTTTTGATTTATTTCAATGATTGTATTGGTATATTATGAATAAAACTATTATGAATAAAATTATTTGATTGGTAATTTTTCTTGTGATAGTTTTCGGTGTACATAACATGTGCTTGAATGCTTTTATCTTATTGCTATGTATGTTTATGGGATGTTTGATTTCGGTTTTACCACCTTAATATTCAATCTCATATATTATGAACCCTTGTGGTTTGGGTGACTTTTTGGTATATCAGGATCAAGTTACCCATGTTGGTAGGCTTTATCAAAGAATCATGAGGGATTCTAGTAGAAATAATATGTGAAAGAGTCACAATATGTTGAATCGGTTTTGGTTTAACATAAAAGCATATGTGTTTCGATGGTTTTCAACTTTTGCTTGCAATTGTTAAACCGATTTCAACCTTTCTCTGGTAAAGGTTGGTTGTTGTTATTCTTTTCTTTCTGCACAAGGATGACAACATGATGATATTTCGATATCAATTCTCCCTGGACGAAGATGCAATCATATTGGAGAAGTGGATGCGAAATTTGAGGTAAAAATCTTGTTAGTTAATTTTTTTCCTGTTTAAGAAAAGCCTGAGTTTATTTCATATATATTTATTATTTTTTCTTAACAAAACTTTGGTACAATTGATGTTTATTTCATGATGTGTGTGTGGATGTGTGTGATTCAATTGGTTCCAGTTAAGAAAAACTATTGTTATATTGCTTTATTGTGTGGTATCAATTGTTTAGACTTACAAAAATTCGGTGCAATTGTGGTTCTTTTAATGTCCATGTTGTTTCAATTGCTTCCGGTTGAGGTGAATAATTATGCAAGTTGATTTATTTTAGTTGGTATGAAATATTTATGGCTTCACGAAATAAATGGATTACGGGATGAGTTGTTTAGTCCAATTCGATTCCGGATAAGAGAAACTAAGTTAATTCTGATCCTAGTTAGACTTATCGAAGTGAGGTTTTGGTTATTCAAGTCTAATCGAATGCCTTAACAAGAAATGCTAGTTAACTAACCTAATACTTATCTTGTTTAAAATTGAAAGGTCTAAGTTTATGGATAATTAGAACCTGATGAGAAAAATACAGTTATCCTTATTTTGGTCTTATCGAATTAAGCAGTTGTTTTTGAACAATCGATTTAGCAAAGGGACTAAGGTGCTTAGTTGATTTTTGTTTTGCTAAACTAAATTGGAAAAATTGTTTCAGACAATTGTTTCCTTGGTAACATATCAAAATAAAACTACTTGTAGTTTCGGTTTTGATATTGGTTATCAGAACATGATCTGTGGAACCCTCGTGCCTAACTCTACAGATTCCAAGTCTATTTTGAGATTTGTAAGATTCTTTTCGTGTTGTCCTTTATTTTTTCGTTTCTTTGCAATTTTGTGAAAAAAAGGGGGGAGAAATATATGGAGTAAATAAGTGATACTGGCATTGATTTTATATTGATGGGTATCGCTAAGGAAAAGAACATTGGTGCTTAAACGTTTTATCTAAACAAAAGAGTGAAAGCGCAGACTAAGGGGGAGTAACATGTCATATAAATTGGTATAACAAAGACGTGCGGATTGAATATCTACCTTTCTTCCTTAGGGGGAGTATTACCTTTGTTATTATAATGTCAACAGCGGCATTTTCAAGTATTGAATGTAAGCAGTTTACTGTGTTGTTGAATTCGGGAATCAAGCGTATGTGTAATGAATTCTTGTAATTTGTTTATCCATATGATGTAAGAGTTTTGTCACTAAAATTTACAAAGGGGGAGATTATTAGAGCATAGCTCGGTTGAACCCACCAAGCGTTGGTATGTCAAGTTTGGTTGTCATATTTTAATGAATCAAAACTCATGTTAAGAGTCGCTTGATTATGTACTAGAGTCAACTTCGTATAGGTTAGCTTGAAAGTATTAGGATATGAGACATTACAAGTATTACGAAGACTTGAAGATGTTAAGAAGCAAGGATCTACAACGACAACAATCATCCTTCCACTTGAGGTTAGTGATATTTGACTTGAACTGTTTCATTCCCTAACGTATCTTTCAAGTCGTGCATATTGAAAACAAAACTGTGAAGCATATTTGAACTCTAGATAGACATAGTATTAAGGAATACAATACGAGGTTTATTTCTTAACCATTAAACTTTGTAGATAAGACATCGCCATAATCATTTGAATGCTATTGTGATTATGTATGGGTATGAGGTGAGGATTTCATCCTAGGGAACAATGTTTTACACGTGTTCTAAGGAATTAAGTTCATAATCTTGTTTTTGAACCGAAAAGGAAATTTCCAGGTGTTATTGATTTTGTTATTCATTGCTTATCTTATGAACAACCAATATGTGTGATTGAGTATAACCACTCACAACTTGTTTGTGTTCTTGGTATAACTATTCACAAAGGCCTGACTTATGTATTGGTATGACTTTTATTAGTGAAACCGATCTTAAGTAATCACCTGGGATGGTATGATCGGGTTTGTATTTTTTCTGACCAAATTTAGGAAAGGGGAACCGATCCTAGTAAGAGGTGCAGTACATCACAAAGGGAAATCGATCCTTGTATGGGGTGCAGCAAGTTTTATAGCATAAAGGGGAACCGATCCTATGAACATGTGAAACACATTTTTAGGAAAAGTGGAACCGATCCTATGGACATGTGCAACACATATAAGTTAGATACCATATATATGTGGGGAACTGATCCTATGTAACGATCTACTTTACAAATTAGCTCAGTCGCAACTCTGAGATTGAAGATTGGAATCAAAAACGAGAACTAGATATTTTGCATTGAATGCTTTCAGGTGTTACGAATGATTGGTCTTAAAGGACCTATCCACAGCCAGAAATCGGACGGTTCCTAGTCCATCAAGCTAACACACAATTCTACTAAAAAGACCCTAATCAAATAAGGGAAAGCCCAACTACATAAAAATGACTAAGGCCTAAGCCAAAAAGTAAATAAATCTAGCTAATCTCTAAAATAAAGCTCAATACTCTGAGCATAGGACTCTTTCATGAAAAATCCCTCTCCTTCACTTGATCCTTGTCCTCAAGGATTAGATTTGGAAATTGATTCTGCATAGCTTGCTTGTCCTCCCAAGTAGTTGTATCTACTGATAAACCTTCCCATTGGATCAAAACTTGTGAGACATCTTGCATATTCTTCCTAATCACCCTTGTATCTAGCACCAGCAGTGGCTTAATCTTCATTTCTCCCTCCTTAGTGGTAGCTGGAAATGCAGTTTGTGGAAGTAAACCAGCTCCTAGTTTGGGTTTCAATTGGGACACATGAAAGGTAGGACGAATCTTTGACCCTTCATGTAGTTTCAGCTTATAAGCCACCCTGCCAATCTTCTCTATGATTTCATAAGGACCAAAGAACTTAGCAGATAGTTTAAGGTTCCTTCTCAACTGCACTATGGTCTGCCTATAGGGTTGCAACCTGAGGTAAAACCAATCTCATACTTCAAAAGATCTTTCAGACATCTTCTTATCAGCCTGCTGTTTGATCATGTGTTGTGCTGCTTCTAATGTCCCCTTGAGTATCTGTCTCATGTGTTGTCTCTGCTGCATATAGTTATCTACTTTTGCATTTATACCTTGAGCTGCTGAAGTAATCCCAAACTGTAGAGGTGTATACCCATATAATGCTTCAAAAGGAGTGAGTTGGAGACTTGTGTGGTAGCTATTATTGTACCACCACTCAGCTAAGGGTAACCAAGTATCCCATTTGCTTGGCTTGAAACTTGCCATGCATCTGAGATAAGCTTCCACAGAGGCATTTACCCTCTCAGTTTGACCATCAGTCTGAGGATGGTAAGCTGTGCTGAGGTGCAGGGAAGTACCCATTTTTGCAAATATAGATTGCCATAAATTGCTTATAAAGACACTGTCTCTGTCTGACACAATGCTCATGGGGAGACCATGAAGTTTGACAACTGAGTCTAAGAATACCTTGGCTACTGGGGCTGCTATATATGGGTGGCTCAATGCTAAGAAATGGTTGTATTTGGAGAATCTGTCTACCACCACCAGAATGATTTCTCTGCCCTCAGACTTGGGTAGGCATGTGATAAAATCCATGCTAATATGCTCCCAGGCTTGTTCAGGTACATGAAGAGGTTGTAGCAGACCTCCATGAAGAGAAGTGAACCTCTTGTGTTGTTGGAAAATGTCACATTCCTGCACATACTGTAATATTTGCTTATGCATTCCTACCCAAAAGAAATAGAGTTTAGCTTTCTGGTAAATAGCTTGAGTCCCAAAATGGCCTTCAATCACTGAAGAATGGACTGAAGTAATGATCTTCTGCCTTAAATATCCTCCATCACCAACATATATCTTCCCCTTGTACTTAAGTATACCATCAACATAAGAGTAATCTCCATCTGAGCTGTCTTGAGTTAACATTTTTGGAATCAATTCTTGAGCTCTAGAGTCACCCTCATAATTGTCTTGGACTTCCTTGATCCAGTTTGGTTGTATTACACTGAAGCTATTGCAAGATGGTGTATTCTCTAGGTGCACTCTGGATAATGCATCTGCCACTTTGTTTTCAGCACCCTTTTTATATTTGAGCTCATAGTCATAGCCTAGTAACTTAGCCAACCATTTATGTTGCAGCATTGAGTGTATCCTTTGCTCCATGAAGTATTTTATGCCTTGATGATCAGTATATATGGTAAACTTGTTACCCATTAAGTATGATCTCCATTTACCAACAGCCATCACTACTGACATTAGTTCTTTTTCATAGATGGACATGACCAAATATCTTTCTCCCATTCCCTTGTTGTAGAATGCTATTGGTTTATCTTCTTGCATCAACACAGCTCCAACTCCAGTATTACAAGCATCTATAGCCAACTCAAATGGCTTGCTGAAATATGGAAGCACTAAGACTGGAGTGGTGGTAACATCCTTCTTGATCTTCTCAAAAGACTTTCGTGCATCATTACTCCACTGAAATTTGTTTTTCTTGAGCAGTTCAGTGGGTGGTTTAGCTATCAACCCATAATTCCTGACAATTTTTCTATAATACCCAGTTAACCCCAAGAATTCTCTTAAGTATTTAATTGTCTTTGGAGTTGGCCATTTTTCCATGCATTCAATCTTTGCTAGATCTGCAGAGACTCCTTGTTCATTGATGATATGGCCCAAATATTCAATCTGTTGCTGACCAAAAGAGCATTTACTGAGCTTAATTTATAAGAAATGTTCCTTGATAATTGATAGAGCTAGATCCAAGTGTTTCTTGTGGGTTTCCATGTCAGGGCAGTAAATGAGAATATCATCAAAAAAAACCAAGATGAACTTCCTTAAGTATGGCTTGAAGATGTCATTCATCAGTGCTTGAAAACTTGCAGGAGAATTTGTCAATCCAAATGGAATGACCAGAAACTCATAGTGACCTTGATGTGTCTTGAAAGCAGTTTTTTGGGTATCATCTGGGTACACTCTGATTTGGTGGTATCCTGGCCTCAAGTCTATCTTGGTGAAGAATTTTTCTCTATTGAGTTCATCAAGCAGCTCTTTTATTACTGGAATGGGATATTTATCCTTAATGGTGATCTCATTAATCTTCCTATAATCCACACAAAACCTCCACCCTCCATCTTTCTTTTTGACCAGTAAAACAGAAGATAAATATGGATTGTGGCTTGGTTTGATGATCCCTATATCAAGCATTTCTTGTACTAATTTCTATATTACACCTTTTTGTACATAAGGAATCCTGTAAGGTCTCTGATTTGGTGGTGTGGATAAGGGTTTGAGAGGAATATGGTGATCATGAGACCTAATAGGTGGTAGTGTTTTGGGTTCTTGAAATAAGGAATCATAGGATTTGACAATGGGTTTTAGGCATTTTGGTATTTCATGAGTTGTTTCTTCAGCAGAGATGGCATATAAATGGCCCATTATCCCATGTTTATCTTTACTAAAATACCTCTTGCAAGCACTACCTGACATCATAGAGATTTTAGCAGATTCAGTATTCCCCAATAAGGTGATCTCTTCTCCTTCCTTAGTGAAGGATATAGTCATTTGTTTGAAGTCAAACTTCACAAGACTAATGTCTTTCATCCAGTCCACCGCTAGAACCATGTCACACCCACCTAAAGCCAACAACCTCATATCAAAATTAAACTGGTGGTTCTGCATACTCCATTTGAAGTTGGGACACTTTGCATCACTGAGTAGTTTATTACCATCTTCCACAGCCACTTGAAATTTTGAAGTTGGCTCAATAATTGCTCCACTACTATTTGCAATCCCAGGGTCCATGAAGTTGTGTGTACTCCCATTATCCACCAGTATAGTGATGGTTTTTCCATTTTTGGCCTTGCCTTTAATTTTAATAGTGTTCTGAGAGATGTTACCTGACAGAGCATGCACAGAAATCTCAACTTCTTCCTCCAACTCTTGAATTAATGGAGAACTGCTTGGTGACTCTTCTTCAGAGGTACAAGGTTCTTCATCATCTCCCACCAGTATATATAATTATTGCTTGGTGCATTTATGACCTTGTGAGTACACTTCATCACAATTATAGCACAAACCTCTTTCTCTCCTCGACCTCATTTCATCACATGTGAGATTTTTGATGTGAGGTAGCTTAGGACTGCTCCTATCTCTTGGAGAAGGGGAGTTTGTCTTTGGTGAAGTGACATAACTTTTGTTGCTACTGCTACTAGGAATGGACGATGGAGGTAGTTTGGGTATATACCTTCCTATCCTTGAAGTCTTGTCAAGTATTGCTTCCTGCATTTTAGCCAAATACATATCCTTCTTAAGGCTTGTAGGTGAAAAAATTTGTACAAACAGCCTTAGTTCTTTTTTCAACCCACTGACAAAACTGGAGGTGAAATACTCTTCAGTTAAGTGCTTGTTTTTGGCAAGCATAAGAGCCTTCAGTTCTTCAAACACCTCTTGATACTCCAATATTGTCCCTTCCTGACTTATCTTATTGAATTCTCCAACTATGTCATCATGACCCAGTTCTTGAAATCTAAAGTTTATATCAGAAACAAATTCTTCCCATATTATAACATCCTTCCCTTCTTGATAGTCTTGAAACCAAATATCAGCTTTACATTCTAAGTATAAGGAAGCAAGCATAACCTTCTGCTCCTCATCCATCGTGTGTAACTGGAAAAATTTTCGACACTTCCTAATCCAAGATCTAGGGTTTATACCATCAAACTTAGGAAATTATACTTTAGGTCTTTGTGGATTAGAAAACTGGGGTGAAATTATACGATTACCTCCACTGTTACTACCGCTTGTAGATCTTTCATGGAAAAAATTTCCAGTTTGAGGGTTTATTACTCCTTCGCCTGACTTGAGCTTGTTAATAATTCTTTCTTCCATTGCTTCCACCTCTATATTGATGGATTTACTGATATTTCCCTGGGTTTCATCATAATTCTTAAGAATCTCTTCATAGCTTTTCATCAGTGCACTGAAATTCTTGTAAAGATCATCAAAATCCTTTTATTTAACCATTTTTGCTATCAGGCACTCAGATCGAGTGCTCTGATACCAATTGTAACGATCTACGTTACAAATTAGCTCAGTCGCAACTCTGAGATTGAATATTGGAATCAAAAACGAGAACTAGATATTTTTCATTGAATGCCTTCAGGTTTTACGAATGATTGGTCTTAAAGGACCTATCCACATCCAGAAATCGGATGGTTCCTAGTCCATCAAGCTAACACATAATTCTATTAAAAAAAACCTAATCAAATAAGGGAAAGACCAACTACATAAAACTGACTAAGGTATAAGCCCAACAGTAAATAAAGCTATCTAATCTCTAAAATAAAGCCCAATACTCTGAGCATATGACTCTTTCATGACATCCTAGTACCTAGTCAACCGAATTTTGGAAAGCTAGTGTGACTATGCGCAATACTCACTTGGAGGTAGAACCGAAACTTGTTTTGGTAGAACCGTTAAACCCATGATTGTGATTGAATGTTTTTTTGATCAATCACATAGTTCTTGAAAGTCATATGAACCAATTCTAAACTTGTTTGGAAGTGTGGCAAATCGGTTTCAAGGTTGTAAGTGTGAAAGATAACTTACAAAGTAAGGATGTCGACATATTTTTAACACGTGTTGTGAATGTTTATTTCTTTAATTATTCAAAGTTATTCCTTAATAACTAAAGGAAGAAAATCCCAGGATCGAAACATAAGTAAGTTAAGAATCTTTTAATTAAGGTTATTAGTTTCATTTTGTAAGGAAATACAAGATCTAGTAATGCGCATTTACTAATTAGATTTTCCGAGAGATTTCGATCATTATTTTTGGACAAAGCATTTCCAGGAATTATGGAAATAGAATTTGTGCTTTAATGAATATCTTGAGAATATTTTCGTTTTTGGAAATTCCTAGGTGTCCAAACTTCCTTGTCTATAAATACTTGAAGTTTGTCTTTCTAGCAAACTAATCGTTCGTAACAATAGACTTCCTCTTTGTTGTTGTTACTGGTGTAGCCGTCTATTCGGAGAGGAGAGTAACCTAATTAGGCGAAATCTCTTACGGCCGCTCAGTTTAAAGTCTTCTTTGGGATTGAGAAGCTATAGCGTGTACCGTTGGTGGGAAACTAGATAATTGCGGTTTATCTTTTGTTTTCATTGATTTGATTGACTAACGGTGGTTGAAATCTGATTGCACCTAGTTTTTTTATGCTTGAGAATCTTCTCTTATGATATAAGATTCATTCAAACTAGTTCAGAGTTTTGACAGGGATCTTTAGACTATTGTTAGTGCTAAAGACGATCTTGTGATAATCCATTGTTAACAGAATCTATTCTGTGCGTGATTGATCACAAGAGATTCAAGTGATTGTGTGCAGGTTTATATTGAAGATCTAAGAAGATGAATAAGATATTAAAGATTTCTGATTTGTGGGTTCATAATCTTTGGCGTGCACAATACTTTTTTCGGTAAAAGAGGATCCAATTAATAATCGGTTTATCCTTGTGGTAGATTGGATTGATTAATTGAGTAGATCCGTATCAACACAATTCTTTGGATTAAGAGTGTTGTTGGCTTAATCTTAAACGATTACTTCGGTAATTGAACATAAGATATATCTATGGACCTGACGAAGGAGTTTATGTTAAGATAAACAGAAGAGCCTTTGTCCAACTCATATCACTTGGTTGAAGAGAGTTGATACCAAACAGATTTGTTGTTCCTTTACTGTTTGGAATACGAATCAAAGGAATTTATCCAAGTACGTGACTTATTTATAAGTTGGAGGCGTGGGAATACAGACGGAACTAGGTGAATTATAGCTTTAGTTGCTTGGTCTCAGCTATACGAAATTGGTGTAATTTTTTGTAGCGGCTTAATCCTGAGAGTATTCAATTCTGGAAAAGGTCCCGGGGTTTTTCTGCATTTGTTGTTTTCTCGTTAACAAAATCTTGTTGTGTCATTTACTTTATATTTCCGCATTATAATTATTTTATTATAATTAAAGTGAATTATACAAAAGTTAATTCTTATTTACTTGATAAGTGAGTCCTATTGCGTTTGGTTAAGTCTGAACATTTTTATCAAGTAACATACTTCATTGTTGTATTGTCTCGATCTCGTATCCGTAGAAGATCACACGAAGTGTGAACCGGTTAGTTATACTGTCTCGACTCAGTCCATAGACAATCACTTTCGGAGAAAGGACTTATAGGTAGGAAAAGTTTTAGCTTGAGGTATATTTGGGTACCCTCGCCTTTTCAATTGGTATCAGAGCAGGCAAACACGAAAAGATATAACAATCTTTGTTTGGTGCGATCTAACCTATAAGAATGAACTCGAGTTCTCATGAATCGACTTCAATTAACGTACCGCCAAGATTTGACGGAACATATATATGGTGTAAATATGCTATGAGATATTTTCTTCAATCATGAGACTTTAATACTTGACTATTAGTCGTCGAAGGATACATTTACCCTAGGGTAGAAAATTCGGAAACCGATCCCAAACGCTTAGTGAATTTTTCAAACGAAGAAAAGGCTCTTGCCAAGCAGAATTCAGATGGTTTGAATGCTATTATTCATGTTGTAAGTCGTGATTTATAACATCATGTTTCAACATGTCAAACTTCGAAAGAAGCTTGGGATAATCTTCAGATCGTATTCGAAGGAAATACATCAGAGAAAGAAGCTAGACTTCAAACTCTAATGTCCGGTTGGGAAAATATTCTAATGGATGACAACGACACTTTTGAAGAGTTTCATTTTCGACTCTCTGAGATAATCAATGCCTCTTTCTCTCTTGGAAAGACTATTTCTGAAAATGATATAGTATGAAAAATTCTCAGATCGTTTCCATCTAGATACGATTCCAAAAACCATGCAATCATTGAAGCTAATGATTTTTCATCTCTTTCTAGAAGTTCCCTAGTTGGAAAACTCAAGATATTTGATCAAGAGAATCTGTCTAAGCAAAAGGACAATCTAGCCTACAAAGCCTTTAAAAAGGTTCCGACTGAATTTTCGGAAAGCTTTAAAATCACGAAGATCAATCTGATGAAGATGAAGCTGAAATAAATCATCACTTGTCTCTTATTACTCAACGATTCAAGAAGCTGTTGAGACATCGAAAAAGAGAATCTCATGTGTCCAAAAGAAAACATGTTCCTTCACATAAACGTGAAGACACCTGGGATGATGATGATATCATTCCTCAATGCTACAAGTGTAGGGGATTTGGTCATATATCTCCAGACTGTCCAACCAAGGACACACGGTGGAAAAGAAATGCTTACACTGCCATTCTTGATTATTGTCCTAATGAGAATGATCAAGTTGATGAGATAGATCATGTTGCAACTATTACAGAAGTCTATGAATCTGAAATTCTTCCAACTATAGACACTCAAGAAGAGTTTACCCCTTCGATTTTCGAGGAGATATTTCCATGTAAAGATAAAAGAACTCACCTTCTTAAATCTGACATTGTTGAAATAAAATCATCACTTAATCAACTCAAGCAGAGTTTTCTAAATGATAAAGAAAAATTCAACAAGCGACTAAAGAAAATCGAAGTTACTTAATGATCCGAAAAAGCGCAAGTATCTAAACTCATCTTCGATATTCATTATTGCCAAGATGAGATCAGGAAGTTAAAAGCATAAAATCAGAAACTGAGAGAAAGACTCAATTACCTTGAAAAATCATCACCATGTATGTATGTATGATTCAAGAGATGAGAAGTTGAGGCTAAACAATTATCAAGGATCTAAATCCAGAAAAATTTATATTTCTGATGTTTGCTTCTTGTGGAAACAAAGTGGGCACTTTCAAAGGGAATGTATGAATACTAAACAGAGAGAGACTGTATAAAACCAGAAAATCAAGATCTAAACTTAGATCAAAGGTCTCTTCGAAACAAGAGAATAAGCTCTTCGAGCATCATGATCTCACATCGAGGTTAAGAGGTAAATCTAAATGCTCAAACACAGTGTTGAAATATTCAAGGGAAGAAAATTCAACAACCAATTTGTGACTGCTTAACCGGTTATCATAAATCCTTACTTGTTACCCTTGATAGTATACAGTAAGGATATAAATGTAAATATTTGGATAAAAATATTTCTAAAAATTGATTTTTCGGTTATGAATAATATTCTCAAAGATCTTTGAGAAAAAAGTTGTAGAGCTTACAAGAGGTAAGATATCTTACTTCATTTTCATAGTGTTCTGACAGAATGTCTACCTCTAGTTGCAATTCACGCAAGACCGAAAAGGTCTGGACTATATTGTTTCCTAACAAGAAACTTCGTCTTGAATCTTCTGATGGCGATTCTGATTCATCTCCAGAGCTTCAGCATGATGCTCCTAATGAAGAGATCTCTTCTCTCAATGATAATCTTCTCAAGAATCTCTCACTAAAGTTAGATCTGATTTTATGTGAAGTAAGGAAAATGGAAAAGGATATGCGAAAGGAAGTTAAAGAAGTCAATGACAATGTTGTTAGTCCTGAATCTAGACTTGTGATTATAGAAGATGATTGGAATCTGGTAAAATCTGCTGATCCGGTTTCAGTCTTGGAGGAAAACTCTAAAAAGTCGAGCTTAGAGTTTCAAAAATGAGAAAAATAGACATCAATTTTTGATTTCTTTCAATGATTGTATTGGTATATTATGAATAAAACTATTATGAATAAAATTATTTGATTGGTAATTTTTCTTGTGATAGTTTTCGGTTTACATAGCCTGTGCTTGAATGCTTTTATCTTATTGCTATGTATGTTTATGGGATGTTTGATTTCGGTTTTACCACCTTGATATTAGATCTCATATATTGTGAACCCTTGTGGTTTGGGTGACTTTTTGGTATAGCAGGATTAAGTTCTAGTCCATGTTGGTAGGATTTGTCAAAGAATCATGAGGGATTCTGGTGGAAACAATATGTGAAAAAGTCACAATATGTTGAATCGGTTTTGGTTTAGCATAAAATCATATGCGTTTCGACGGTTTTCAAATTTTGCTTGCAATTGTTAAAACCGATTTTCAACCTTTCTCTGGTAAAGGTTGGTTGTTATTCTTTTGTTTCTGCACAAGGATGACAACATGATGATATTTCGATATCAATTCTCCCTGGACGAAGATGCAATCATATTGGAGAAGTGGATGCGAAATTTGAGGTAACAATCTTGTTAGTTAATTGTTTTCTTGTTTAAGAAAATCCTGAGTTTATTTCATATATATTTATTGCTTTTGTTTAACAAAATTTCGGTACGATTGATGTTTATTCCATGATGTGTGTGTGGATGTATGTGATTCAATTGGTTCCGGTTAAGAGAAACTATTGTTATCTTGCTTTATTGTGTGGTATCAATTATTTATACTTACAAAATTTCGGTGCAATTGCGGTGCTTTTAATGTCTATGTTATTTCAATTGCTTCCGGTTGAGGTGAATAATTATGCAAGTTGATTAATTTTGGTTTGTATGAATTATTTATGGCTTAACGAAATAAATGGATTACGGGATGAGTTGTTTAGTCCAATTTGATTCCGGATACGAGAAACTAAGTTAATTTTGATCTTAGTTAGACTTATCGAAGTGAGGTTTCGGTTATTCAAGTCTAATCGAATGCCTTAACAAGAAGTGCTAGTTAACTAACCTAGTACTTGTCTTGTTTAAATTGAAAGGTCTAAGTTTATGGATAATTAGAACCTGATGAGAAAAATAAAGCTATCTTTATTTTGGTCTTATCGAATTAAGCGGTTGTTTTTGAACAATCGGTTTAGCAAAGGGACTAAGATGCTTAGTTGATTTTTGTTTTTGAACAATCGGTTGAACCCACCAAGTGTTGGTATGTCAAGTTTGGTTGTCATATTTTAGTGAATCAAAACTCATGTTAAGAGTCGTTTGATTATGTACTAGAGTCAACTTTGTATAGGTTAGCTTGAAAGTATTTGGATATGAGACATTACAAGTATTGCGAAGACTTGAAGATGTGAAGAAGCAAGGAGCTACAACTACAACAATCATCCTTCCACTTGAGGTTAGTGATATTTGACTTGAACTATTTCATTCCCTAACGTATCTTTCAAGTCGTGCATATTGAAAACAAACTTGCGAAGCATATTTGAACTCTAGATAGACATAGTATTAAGGAATACAATACGAGGTTTATTGCTTAACCATTAAACTTTGTAGATAAGACATCGCCATAATCATTTGAATGTTATTGTGATTATGTATGGGTATGAGGTGAGGATTTCATCCTAGGGAACAATGTTTTACATGTGTTCTAAGGAAGTAAGTTCATAAACTTGTTTGTGAACCGAAAAGGAAATTTCCATGTGTTATTAGTTTTGTTATTCATTGCTTATCTTATGAACAACCAATATGTGTGATTGAGTATAACCGCTCACAACTTGTTTGTGTTCTTGGTAGAACTATTCACAAAGGCCCGACTTATGTATTGGTATGATTTTTATTAGTGAAACCGATCTTAAGTAATCACCTGAGATGGTATGATCGGGTTTGTGTTTTGTCTGACCAAGTTTGGGAAAGGGGAACCGATCCTAGTAAGAGATGTAGTACATCACAAAGGGAAACCGATCCTTGTATGGGGTGCATCAAGGTTTATAGAAGAAAGGGGAACCGATCTTATGAACATTTGCAACACGTTTTTAGGCAAAAGGGAAACGATCCTATGGACATGTGCAACACATATAAGTTAGATACCATATATATGTGGGGAACCGATCCTAGTACCAGTAAACCGAATTTTGGAAAGCTAGTGTGACTATGCACAGTACTCACATGGAGGTAGAACCGTTAAACCCGTGATTGTGATTGAATGTTTGTTTGATCAATCACATAGTTCTTGAAAATTATATGAACCAATTCTAAACTTGTTTGGAAGTGTGGAAAATCGGTTTCAAGGTTATAAGTGTGAAAGAGAACTTACAAAGTAAGGATGTCGACATACTTTGAACACGTGTTGTTAATGTTTATTTATTTAATTGTTCAAAGTTATTCCTTAATAGCTAAAGGAAGAAAATCCCAGGATCGAAACATAAGTAAGTTAAGATTCTTTTAATTAAGGTTATTAATTTCATTTTGTAGGGAAATACAAGAATTAGTAATGTGCATTTATTAATTAGATTTTCCGAGAGATTTCGATCATTATTTTTGGACAGAGCATTTCCAGGAATTATGGAAATGGAATTTGTGCTTTAATGAATATCTTGAGAATATATTCGTTTTTGGAATTTCCTTGGTGTCCAAACTTCCTTGTCTATAAATACATAAAGTTTGCCTTTCTAGCAAACTAATCCTTCGTAACAACAGACTTCCTCTTTGTTGTTGTTACTGGTGTAGCCGCCTATTCGGAGAGGAGAGTAACCTAATTAGGCGAAATATCTTACGGCCGCTCAGTTTAAAGTCTTCTTTGGGATTGAGAAGCTCTAGCGTGTACCGTTGGTGTGAAACTAGATAATTGCGGTTTATCTTTTGCTTGCATTGATTTGATTGACTAATAGTGGTTGAAATCTGATTGAACCTAGTTTGTTTATGCTTGAGAATCTTCTGTTCTGATATAAGATTCATTCAAACTAGTTCAGAGTTTCGACAGGGATCTTTAGACTGTTGTTAGTGCTAAAGACGATCTTGTGATAATCCATTGTTAACAGACTCCGTTCTATACGTGATTGATCACAAGATATTCAAGTGATTGTGTGCAGGTTTATATTGAAGATCTAAGAAGATTCGAAGAGGAAGAAAATATTGAAGATTTCTGATTTGTGGGTTCATAATCTT
Organism: Papaver somniferum; assembly: GCF_003573695.1. Taxonomy (NCBI): domain Eukaryota; kingdom Viridiplantae; phylum Streptophyta; class Magnoliopsida; order Ranunculales; family Papaveraceae; genus Papaver; species Papaver somniferum. The sequence goes on along the minus strand of NC_039361.1, from coordinate 120,962,868 downwards.
TGGTGTGCACAATACTTGTTTCGGTAAAAGAGGATCCAATTATTAATCGGTTTATCCTTGTGGTAGATTAGATTGATTAATTGAGTAGATCGGCATCAACACAATTCTTTGGATTAAGAGTGTTGTTGGCTTAATCTTAAACCATTACTTCGGTAATTGAACATAAGATAGATCTAAGGACCTGATGAAGGAGTTTATGTTAAGATAAACAGAAGAGCCTTTGTACAACTCATATCACTTGGTTGAAGAGAGTTGATACCAAACAGATTTGTTGTTACTTTACTGTTTGGAATATGAACCAAAGTAATTGATCCAAGTATGTGACTTATTTATAAGTTGGAGGCGTGGGATTACAGACGGAAATAGGTGAACTATAGGTTTAGTTGTTTGGTCTCAACTATACGAAGTTGGTGTAATTTTGTGTAGCGGCTTAATCCCGAGAGTATTCAATTCTGGACAAGGTCCCGGGGTTTTTCTGCATTTTCGGTTTCCTTGTTAACAAAATATTATTGTGCCATTTGCTTTATTTTTCCGCATTATAACTTTTTTATTATAATTAAAGTAAATTACACAAAACGTTAATCCCTAATTACTTGGTGAATCCTATTGTATTTGGTTAAGTCTGAACCTTTTTATCAAGTAACATACTTCATTGTTGTATTGTCTCGATCTCGTATCCATAGACGATCACACGAAGTGTGAACCGATTAGTTGTATTGTGTCGACTCAGTCCATAGACAATCACTTTCGGAAAAAGGACTTATAGGTAGGAAACTTTTTAGCTTGAGGCATATTTGGGTACCCTCTCCATTTCAAATTTTGATAAATATTATCACATTCAAGTGACTTCATACGTAGGTTTTCCTCAGAATCCCTGTGTTTGAACGATCCTAAACAAAAACACCTGCGTAACATCTTCTCAATTTCGTGTTTGTAAGACAGAGATTAGTCAGAAAAGGTGTGACATGAGAAGTTGTCATTTTCTTCTTTTACAACTAATTCAAAATCTTAACATACTCTGAGACTTCCTCATCAACATCTCAATCAATATCTGAGTCACCTTCGTCAGAAAGTTCACCCAACTGTTCTCCTAGGAGTGTTTCCCAGTTATCAACAGTTTCCACATGTTTAGATATTAACTTAGATATGATAGTTCTCTCAGGAGAATCCAAGCTTTGCAAAACATCTGGTAATTTCTGAACTAGTAAGTTATCATAGATAGACTCGTCCATATAGTCAGATTGCTACAAACACGGACTTATAAGGTCTTTAATGTGTTTGCCTGCTTTGATACCAATTGAAAAAATGGGGGTACAACAACCACACCCAATATTTCGCTTAGCAATCTGTATGGACTAACTCCAATATACTTTTAAGAGAATCAACTAGACAGTCAGACTCAATCTTAATAAAAGTATATCAAAGAGTTATATCTCTCTTTCTCGATTCCATACTTACTCAAGCAAATAGAAATCTGCGAGTCTAATTGAATACAAGAGAAAACACGTGAACGTACCAAAGACCAATGTTCAGGTATCAATCAACTTCAATCAACAACCAAAGGTTGGATTTCCCAATTGATCGATTCAACGCATAACCTGTGATATTTCAATTATATAACAAAATATAATGCGGAAAAGAAATAACACAGACACCAGAAGTTTTGTTAACGAGGAAACAGCAAATGCAGAAAAACCCCGGGACCTAGTCCAGATTGAACACACACTATATTAAGCCGCTACAGACACTAGCCTACTACAAACTAACTTCGGTCTAGACTGTAGTTGAACCCCAATCAATCTCACACTGATCCAAGGCACAGTTGCGCTCCTTACGTCTCTGATCCCAGCAGGATACTACGCACTTGATTTTCTTAGCTGCTCTCACCCACAACTAAGAGTTGCTACGACCCAAAGTCGAAGACTTTAATAAAAAATTTTGTATCACACAGAAAAGTCTACGGTAATAGATAAATCTGTCTCCCACAGAAATACCTACGAGTTTTTGTTCCGTATTTTGATAAATCAAGGTGAACAGGAACCAATTGATAACCCGGACTTATACTCCCGAAGAACAACCTAGAATTATCAATCACCTCACAATAATCTTAATCGACTAGCGAAAGAAGATATTGTGAAATCACAAACGATGAGACGGAGATGTTTGTGACTTATTTTATATCTTGCATATCGGAAAAATCAATCTCAAGCCGATCTTACGATTGTACTTAGTACGATAGAAGCAGCAAGATCAGATCACGCAACTACAAAGAAAATAGTAGGGTCTGGCTTCACAATCCCAATGAAGTCTTCAAGTCGTTAACTTACAGGTTGTCGGTAGAAACCTAAGGTTAAAGGAGAATCGACTCTAGATTATAAAACTAGTATCACACAAGAGGTGTGGGGATTAGGTTTCCCAGTTGCTAGAGTTCTCCTCTATATAGCCTCTCAAATCAGGGTTTGCAATCTAAGTTACCTTGGTAACAAAGCATTCAATATTCACTGTTAGATGAAAACGTGATTAGATTCAATCTAATATCTTTCAACCGTTAGATCGAAACTTAGCTTGTTACACACAAATGAAATGCACGTTTTAGTTTTGAGTAACCGTACCCAAACATGTACATTTAGTTGGTTCAACAATAGTTAACCAAATGGTTAGTCGTCTGAGCACTTTCATATCAACCATATTCTTCTTTACCATAACTAGTTCAAATGACTCAAATGAACTAGTTATAGAGTCTTTCAATTGCTTAGATCTTATAGAAGTATAGAATACATAATCGAAGCAAAAACGATTTGATTCACTCGAATTGATTCATGAACTTTATAGCCACGGTTTGCAATTATGCATTCCTTAGTTTATATAAGTTTAAGTTCAAGAATAATCGTTTTTAGAAAATAACCAACCTAACTACGCGGACTTAAGTACCCGGAATAAGTTTGTTTTCAGTTCACAAACTCCAACAGATTTTCACGGGACGTGAACTTCCGATGGTGCACGTACTGGTACGCAAACTTTAGTTCTGGTTTTCCTGATCAGCAAAGTACGCATACTTTGGTTCAAGGAATAAGGACTTACACACGTATAAGTTATCATACAATGTTTATATCCAACAATGGTTATATATAATAAACTCTCATTTCAATTATTGAAACATTCTTAGAGGACGTTATATAGTTTTTATTCACAAACCATTTTTCGTCAAAGCAATTTTCAAGTAATTGAAACTTCATATGGTTTTCGTCACTAGTAAAGATGAACTTGGCCAAAGCGAAAGCTTACCAACACATATTTCGAGAAATAGATAAGCAAGATAAACTCGGATCCAAATAGCAAATGTGTATAATCAAAGTCTATATAGCAATACGACTTTTGTCTCAAGATATGAGATAGAGTAGATAGACTTCTGAGTGATAGATAAGTTCAAGTCTCCACATACCTTTTAGTCTATCAAGTTCCACCAGTTCCTTGAGTAGTTCTTCGTCTTTGTATGATGATCGCCATGGAGTCTAGGGCTCAACTACACTTTCTATCCTAGTCCGAGACTTAGTTATAAGTAGACTAGAAATCAAGACTTATATTTTTGATCACTAACACTGACAAACAAGCTTGAGATAGCAACACATGCGAGTTTTACTGAGCAGTGCTCTAACAGTTTTCTCCTGGCCAAAAAAATCACAAAAACGATTAATGAAATCCAACATAATTTCTGGTGGAAGGAAAGAAAAATATCAGGGTTTTTACCTGAAATGTTTTGACTTCCTCTGCAACCCAACAACTTTGGGAGGATTAGCATTTAAAGAAGCCAATAAAATGAATCTGGCTAGGATAGCCAAATTAGCATGAGATTAGCTTCTGAGCCAAAGGTATTATGATCTAGCATTCTAAATGACAAATACTTCAGAAATACAACACTCTTTCATTGTTAAAAACACTCCAACAAAAGTTATATTTGTAAGTGAAAAAGCGGGGGTCTAACAACCACACCCAATATTTCGTTCGACAATCTATATGGACTAATTCCAAGAGAATCAACTAGACTGTCATACTCAATCAAGAAAAAATATCCAAGAGTTATATCTCAATTTCTCAATACAATCTGCAGTCGAACAAATAGTAATTTGTGAGCTCGATTGATATGAGAAATAACTTGGACGGTACAGTAGAACATCAACAGGGCATGGGTCGAGCAGAATTCACACATGGGTATGTCGAATTTGATTTTCCCCAAAAGTTAGGGTTTGAAATTTAGGGTTTGGTGAAATTTTGTAATTTGTTGTAAGCTATAAAAGGGAAGTGATGTAGGATGTTAAAGGGTGTTCTTGGTTAGCCGAGATACCCCCAAATTTGGGTTAATCACTGTTTAATTTTAGTTTTAATTTTCAATTTAATATTTAGGGTTCTTCAATTTCTGTTCATGTTTGTTCTTTGTTAATTTCACTGTTAATTTTTAGGGTTCTTCTGTTGCAATTTTCATTCACTGTTTAGTAGTTTAAATGTTGTGTTGTTCCTGTTAATCATGTGTTGTTCCATCTGTTTTCTCATGTTCTGAGTTCACTGCTGAGGCTCAGATGAAGCTTTAGTGGACTGTTAGATAGTGGAATGCTAGGTTAGAGCCTTAGTGCAGTGTGTTGATTGAGCAATGGGAAGAGATTGATGCTCATAGTGCCTGTGATTGATTGTTCTGTCAAAAGACAGTCAATGCTAGGGGCAAACTAGTGAGCAAATTAGTTTTCCTCCCATTCTAGATGTATGCATAGGATTTTCAACTCAACCTAGGATCACATTGTTTGGCTAGGACACAAGGGTGGATTCAAAGCCTTAGCTTAACCCACATTCTGTTTTCACAGTCACTTGCAACTTAACTGTTTTGTTACTTCTTCACACCCCTGCCCTTGGCTTAGGCCTTGGTTCCATTGTTCTTTGTTTAGTTTCATTGTTCTGTCACCTTCTCATAATACTTTTGTGCTGTTTGCTTTTGCCATTGTAAATTTTCATCCTTTTGCCCTGTGTTGCTTCCATGTATATACCATTGTCACTTTTTCTTTGTACCTGTCATTGTAAATGCCATCCTTGGCCCTGTGTGATTTTGTTTCCTGTCTGCCTAGAGCCTGCTTTACCTTGTCTGCCTGCACAGCTCCTGCTCTCCCTTTCCCTGCTGAGCATCTGCCTTTGCTTCTGCTGCCTTGTTCTCCCCCAGCTGCTACTACTTGCTGTTGTTGTGCTGCTGCTGTGCACTGCTTCTGCTGCTGCTGAAGCCACTGCTGCTGCTGCAACTGAGCTTGGCTCAGCTAAGACCACAGTTCAGGTTAAGGCCTAAGGCCCAGTTCACTGTTACCAAGCCCAGTTCACATCAAAAGATATTGAGCCCAATTCTCAGTTCACTACACTGAGCCCAAGCCCAAATTCAAAATCAAAAGCCTAGTTCACTGCCAGGCTCAAAAGCCCAAGGCCCAGTGCAATTCAAAAGACCAAAAGCCCATAAGTTCACAGTCAATCCAAAAAAACCCACTGAGCCCAAAACCATTTCATTGTTACAAAAACCCACTAAGCCCAAAGCACAATTAGAAGCCCAATAACAATTTAGAGCCCAAATAGCTAGAAACTCCAAACACCCCCAGTCTCTGTGGATCGACCCGTACTTGCACGAGCTACATCTGACGACCGTGCACTTGCGGTATTACTGTAGGCCCGTTTCATTTCGCTTCAATTTTATACGCTTTCCCGGGTCCACCAAGTTTTTGGCGCCGCTGCCGGGGATTGGTGCTGTGTTTTTCTTGTAGTTTTCTTGGCTATTTTGCATTTCACTTCATCGCACTTGCATCTGCATCTGCTTCACTTCTTTTGCTGTTGGGCCTGCTGTTCTGAACCAGTTTTTCCTCTGCTGGGACGCCACCAAGGAAAAGAACCAAAGCCCAACTGGGTTTTTGCAACAATATCAGAGCAGCTGGGCTGTGCTTAAAAGGTAACCCATTTAAGAGAACCCGAATTGAGGGCTTCCAATTTTTAATTGTGGGCTTGTAATATTAAAGCCAATTTTTGGGCTTTTTATTTTCTGTTGGGTTTGTAATTAATTTTTGTGGGCTTGTTTGTTTAATTTGTGGGCTTGTATTTAATTTTTGTGAGCTTGTTTAATTTGGACTTGTATTTTGTATTCTGGGTTTTTAAACCCAGCTGAGCTTGTAACCGATCACGCTAGGTTAACTCGTTAGTGGGCCGGGTACCCAAATTCTAGGCCGAGATTTTGGACTCAGTTTCACCAAACGTTTTCAAACCAGCTGAGCCAAAGCAAACACAAAACCAACAGTGGGCTTGCTCCCATTCAAAAAACCAAATTTTATTTTCTTTTTAAAAAAAAAAAAAAAAAAAAAACCAAAATTTTGCTCCTAATTTCAAAAACCAAAACTTTTCTCCCATTCAAAAACCAAATTTTACTTGCTCCCATTTTAACAACCAAATTTTTTCTTCTTTAACCCATTGAAACCAAACTTGCTCCCAAAATTTTAAAAAACCAAAAAAATGTCTCCCACCAAAACCAAATTTTTCCCAAAAATCCAAACCCTTTAAAAACCAAGTTCTGAGCTTTGTACATTCTTTACTTAGCTTTTGAGCCAATCATGTCTAGATTTTGGCCTGCTTCGGGGAGTGGAAACAAAACACTTAGATAACTTGCTTACGGGCCAAATTCACATTGTGATCCTCCCCCATTCCATGATGTCAATAGTTATAGGAATTATTATGGACATTTTCAAAGTCCCGAGCCTCAATACATGAACCCTAATGACTATTCATACATGCATCATTCATCGCAACGTGAAAATGAACATCCTGCTAGAGCCTCACTCACACAATCATCACTTATGGATCAAATAGAAGCTCGAATCACAGCTTTAGAAATACAATCACATGAGGAATCTGTCACATCTAATTTTCTTAGGCAACCTGAAATCTATGCATGTCCCGCATGTGGTAGTTTAGACCACCCTGTTGAGAATTGTCATATTTTGCATAATTTTAGGCAATCTAGAGAAAATCCAAGGTATGAAATGCCCATAAATTGTGAGAATGGTAGTCATTGGGACCATAATCAATCCTTTGAGGGTTGCGATCAATATTTTGTAAACCCTGATGACCATGCACACATGTACCATTCACCACAATTTGAACATGAAGAATTTTGTACTCCCATGAATTTAGACTCCACCACAGAAGCTTTAAGACTCAGTAAGCAAGACTATGATAGATCTACATCACGAATTCATGCATATTTAGATCAGATTTTGCTTCACCTACAAAAGGAGGAAATTCATGAGGAAATGTATGTTGTCCCTAATGAAGTGTCTAGTCCCATTCATGTAAATAATGTTGAATATGAACCTAATTTAGAGGAACATGAATCGACTAATGACACCACCACTGTTAATGAGGACCAATATGCATGCTACCATGATGATGATTATGATGATATGTTAGAAGAACATGAAAATATTGTGGAACCTGTTGGTTCAAAAACATATGGCTTCTCGCCCTCGACCTTCATGCATGTTGTTCTTTCTAATACTCATTGTAATTCATATGATTTTGATATTGACATGGGATTCATACAATTATTCTGTGAAGATGAGCATGACATAGGAATAGTTGAATCTTCTGTAGACTCTAATATGCATGAAAATATATTTGATGTGTCTGATTCTCTACCTAGGTCACATTGTGATATTTCTCCTGATTTGCCGATGCATGAGAATAAATTTGTTGATGATGTTAATGACTCTGATTGTGATCTTGCCAATTTGTTTGATGATTGTGAGCATGTTGTGACACGTGTAGAAGACTTAGGAGATGTTGATGTGATTAATAATGATGTGCCTATCGTCCTACATAAGTCACAATCTGATGGCCTTCCACCCAACCTAGATTTGGTTTGTACCCATATTGTCAAACCGACTTTTCTGAGAGTCCCTAATCTAGGATTGGAACTGTATGCTTCCCAAGTCCTCTTGGACTATTTTGCTTCTAAGTATAATACATTTGAGGAACCACAGTTGGAATTAGCATGTTTGCCCGTCCCTAGCACAGTTCATTTCGAGCTAGACCTTGTGCATGATGAACCCCCGAAACTGCGCGATTTTGTTTTCAAAATTATATCTTCTGTAAAATCCAGGTTTGGGGGTAGCTCATTTTGTTTCACAGCTTCACTTGCATGCCTACCATATTATTATTGTGTGAAGCTGTTGAAACCTCTACACTTTGTCTTTTGGGTTGATCCTCAACTCTTTAGATTGTTAGTGTATGGTGAATTTTTTTTGTATATAATCCAGTAGATAAAATTTTAAAACCCCTTTTGTTCCTTTTGTATATATTTTGTTAATCCAATATGATCTCGGTTGAAATATGTTGGATTCTTGCCTTGAATAACGGAGTTCTAATATTGCTTTCGCCGAAATCGGGTATTCTCTTTCCTTTTTCTCTACTCAACATGATCCTCTTCATATGTTGTATTATAATTTTGTTCATATTTTGAAACATTGAGGACAATGTTTAGTTTAGGTTTGGGGGTGAAAAGTAGATACTTTGATAATATGCCATAATTGAAAACAAGAACTCCTTCTTTTTGAAAAAAATGAAAAATGAAAAAAAAAAAATTAAAAAAATTGAAAAAAAAAACATAAAAATGGAGCTCATTTACCTTGAAATGTTGACTCTTGTGGAAATATGTAATTATTAGGAGTCTTAGTCTAGATATTTAGGCACCCTGATTCTAGCACAATTCACATAGTGATAAGAAATTTGCACGCGCACGATCTACCAATACATGTATGGACTCGATCTTCAAGGTGTTTGATAGGAAGTCACGATTGCCAATCACTTTAGAATACTGAACGAAACTTGACTAGCTTGTTCTTTGGTTGGTTGGGATAGAAGGTGGAGGTTACATTAAGAAAGACAACCATCGAATTTAACTGGGTGCATCAAAAAGGGCTACCTCTTGCAAAGTGTCATGTAATTTTTTGTTTCTTTTTGTTATGTATCAAAAGAGCTACCATATGTAAAAATCAATTTCAAGTTCTTGTTGCAAAAAAAAAAAAAACGATGTATATATTCAGAAAAAAAAAATATCAGAAAAATACAAAAAAATCAAGTATTTATCAATTCCATTCTCTCTTGTTCCAAAAATAAAAGAGAGTAGTCAATGTAAATAAGAGTCATGTAAATAGTCATCTTTTGTGTTTCATTGTAATAAGCAAGGAAGGGTGTATGCCATTGATGTACAACGCGAGTAATTGTGAAATACCTCCAACTCATTCACAATTCTCGTAAAGTCCGGACAGCTAGCTAGATTTCGACCTTGGTTCTTATCCTGAGAAACTATCTCTTGGTGATTAGTAGTCATAACATCCGATCTTTCTTTACACATGTGTAGATACACTTTACACTCTTATCACATGTCTTTTTTTGTTATCAGTGCTAGGATTGTGCCTTCGATACCTAGATTGACATCTCCATTTTGCTGTGAGCTTAACTGACTTGCACATGTCACATTTGATGGAATCTGAGCTTATATTTTGACCTAGAACTTTGTAGGTACGTTCTAAGAAAACCTTCACGAGACTTCAACTCGTCCACTAGGGACACTTAGTGGTTTAAAAGGCTTAGTGCATACGCTAAATGCATTCGAGAGACCAGCGACAGTGGTATAGGTAGGATTTCCTTAGTTTTGTTTTACTTGAGGACAAGTAAAATTCAGGTTTGGGGGTATTTGATGAGTGCCAAATAATGTATATATTTATCCCTTTATGTTGGCATTTAACTCATCTTTTGTGCAGTAATTCTACATTTTATCCCATATTCTGTATTTTCATTGTTTTCAAGAATAAATATTTTTCTTACTTAATTTTGCATTTTTAGGTAATAAATAAAGTTTGGATGAATAGCAGAGCGGAAAAGAGCAGAAAAGTAGTGAAAAGCCGGGAGGAATTACACAAGGAAGCCGCGAAGAATGTTGTGCACAAGACCAAAAGGCTAGAAGTGGGCTTGAAGAAGAACAATTGTCCTTAAAGAAGATATGGGCTTGGCATACCCAAGGCCCAAAACCCTTACCCAAACCCATTTTCTATATCCATACCCGCCTCCATTCTCAGCCGTTAGATCGGATCCATCTCATCATCCAATGGTCGCTTCTTCATCGTTCATCAAAATCTGAAGTCCCTGCAAAACACCATAGTACCTAAATTCCAAGCCTTCAGATTAGATCACATTTAGATCCTACGGTCGCTTCTTTGCCTGCGCATCAAACCTAGATACTTCCGCTTAACACTACAACACCTAACTCCATATGGTGTCGTTAATTTTGTTGTATCTCATAATCCAACGGTCGCCACATACCTCTCCATCGTAGCCGTTCGATTCAATCTATATGGGATCATCCATCGCTCCTTGTCGCAGATCATCAAACTCCGCTGAACCTGCTTCACACCCTAGCAACCGAACACCTACACCCCAAACAAACAGACCCTAATCCCATTTCCATCGAGTTCTTCCCCTTCTTCCCAAAAATTTGCAGAGCTCTGCAACTCCATCACCACCATCTCTTCCATCTCCACCTCGAACACCACCACTACCACCTTCCCCCGACAAACTCAGGAGTCAATCACCACCCTTGTCTCTCCCTTTCTCGTATGTAGCATCGAGTCCTGATGCTGCAAACTCGACAGTGAGAGAAGCTAGGGTTCACAGACGTCTAGGGCTAGGCCAACAACGCAACAAGAGCTAGAGGAGGAGAAGTAGAACATCAACAGGGCATGGGTCGAGCAGAATTCACACATGGGTATGTCGAATTTGATTTTCCCCAAAAGTTAAGGTTTGCAATTTAGGGTTTGGTGAAATTTTGTAATTTGTTGTAAGCTATAAAAGGGAAGTGATGTAGGATGTTAAAGGGTGTTCTTGGTTAGCCGAGATACCCCCAAATTTGGGTTAATCACTGTTTAATTTTAGTTTTAATTTTCAATTTAATATTTAGGGTTCTTCAATTTCTGTTCATGTTTGTTCTTTGTTAATTTCACTGTTAATTTTTAGGGTTCTTCTGTTGCAATTTTCATTCACTGTTTAGTAGTTTAAATGTTGTGTTGTTCCTGTTAATCATGTGTTGTTCCATCTGTTTTCTCATGTTCTGAGTTCACTGCTGAGGCTCAGATGAAGCTTTAGTGGACTGTTAGATAGTGGAATGCTAGGTTAGAGCCTTAGTGCAGTGTGTTGATTGAGCAATGGGAAGAGATTGATGCTCATAGTGCCTGTGATTGATTGTTCTGTCAAAAGACAGTCAATGCTAGGGGCAAACTAGTGAGCAAATTAGTTTTCCTCCCATTCTAGATGTATGCATAGGATTTTCAACTCAACCTAGGATCACATTGTTTGGCTAGGACACAAGGGTGGATTCAAAGCCTTAGCTTAACCCACATTCTGTTTTCACAGTCACTTGCAACTTAACTGTTTTGTTACTTCTTCACACCCCTGCCCTTGGCTTAGGCCTTGGTTCCATTGTTCTTTGTTTAGTTTCATTGTTCTGTCACCTTCTCATAATACTTTTGTGCTGTTTGCTTTTGCCATTGTAAATTTTCATCCTTTTGCCCTGTGTTGCTTCCATGTATATCCCATTGGCACTTTTTCTTTGTACCTGTCATTGTAAATGCCATCCTTGGCCCTGTGTGATTTTGTTTCCTGTCTGCCTAGAGCCTGCTTTACCTTGTCTGCCTGCACAGCTCCTGCTCTCCCTTTCCCTGCTGAGCATCTGCCTTTGCTTCTGCTGCCTTGTTCTCCCCCAGCTGCTACTACTTGCTGTTGCTGTGCTGCTGCTGTGCACTGCTTCTGCTGCTGCTGAAGCCACTGCTGCTGCTGCAACTGAGCTTGGCTCAGCTAAGACCACAGTTCAGGTTAAGGCCTAAGGCCCAGTTCACTGTTACCAAGCCCAGTTCACATCAAAAGATATTGAGCCCAATTCTCAGTTCACTACACTGAGCCCAAGCCCAAATTCAAAATCAAAAGCCTAGTTCACTGCCAGGCTCAAAAGCCCAAGGCCCAGTGCAATTCAAAAGACCAAAAGCCCATAAGTTCACAGTCAATCCAAAAAAACCCACTGAGCCCAAAACCATTTCATTGTTACAAAAACCCACTAAGCCCAAAGCACAATTAGAAGCCCAATAGCAATTTAGAGCCCAAATAGCTAGAAACTCCAAACACCCCCAGTCTCTGTGGATCGACTCGTACTTGCACGAGCTACATCTGACGACCGTGCACTTGCGGTATTACTGTAGGCCCGTTTCATTTCGCTTCAATTTTATACGCTTTCCCGGGTCCACCAAGTTTTTGGCGCCGCTGCCGGGGATTGGTGCTGTGTTTTTCTTGTAGTTTTCTTGGCTATTTTGCATTTCACTTCATCGCACTTGCATCTGCATCTGCTTCACTTCTTTTGCTGTTGGGCCTGCTGTTCTGAACCAGTTTTTCCTCTGCTGGGACGCCACCAAGGAAAAGAACCAAAGCCCAACTGGGTTTTTGCAACAATATCAGAGCAGCTGGGCTGTGCTTAAAAGGTAACCCATTTAAGAGAACCCGAATTGTGGGCTTCCAATTTTTAATTGTGGGCTTGTAATATTAAAGCCAATTTTTGGGCTTTTTATTTTCTGTTGGGTTTGTAATTAATTTTTGTGGGCTTGTTTGTTTAATTTGTGGGCTTGTATTTAATTTTTGTGAGCTTGTTTAATTTGGACTTGTATTTTGTATTCTGGGTTTTTAAACCCAGCTGAGCTTGTAACCGATCACGCTACGTTAACTCGTTAGTGGGCCGAGTACCCAAATTCTAGGCCGAGATTTTGGACTCAGTTTCACCAAACGTTTTCAAACCAGCTGAGCCAAAGCAAACACAAAACCAACAGTGGGCTTGCTCCCATTCAAAAACCAAATTTTATTTTCTTTTAAAATAAATAAATAAATAAATATTTTCTCTCCCATTCAAAAACCAAAATTTTTACTTGCTCCCAGATTTTAAAACCAAATTTTATTTTGCTCCCACATTAACAACCAATTTTTTTTTTTTTTTTTTCTTTTATCCCACCAAAACCAAATTTTCCCAAAAATCCAAACCCATTAAAAACCAAATTTTGGGCTTTGTAACATAGTTACTTATCTTTTGAGCCAATCATGTCTAGATTTTGGCCTGCTTCGGGGAGTGGAAACAAAACACTTAGAGAACTTGCTTACGGGCCAAATTCACATTGTGATCCTCCCCCATTCCATGATGTCAATAGTTATAGGAATTATTATGGACATTTTCAAAGTCCCGAGCCTCAATACATGAACCCTAATAACTATTCACACATGCATCATTCATCACAACGTGAAAATGAACATTTTGCTAGTGCCTCACTCACACAATCATCACTAATCGATCAATTAGAAGCTCGAATCGCAGCTTTAGAAATGCAATCACATGAGGAATCTGTCACATCGAATTTTCTTAGGCAACCTGAAATCTATGCATGTCCCGCATGTGGTAGTTTAGACCACCCTGTTGAGAATTGTCATATTTTGCATAATTTTAGGCAATCTAGAGAAAATCCAAGGTATGAAATGCCCATAAATTGTGAGGATGGTAGTCATTGGGACCATAATCAATCCTTTGAGGGTTGCGATCAATATTTTGTAAACCCTAATGACCATGCACACATGTACCATTCACCACAATTTGAACATGAAGAATTTTGTACTCCCATGAATTTAGACTCCACCACAGAAGCTTTAAGACTCAGTAAGCAAGACTATGATAGATCTACATCACGAATTCATGCATATTTAGATCAGATTTTGCTTCACCTACAAAAGGAGGAAATTCATGAGGAAATGTATGTTGTCCCTAATGAAGTGTCTAGTCCCATTCATGTAAATAATGTTGAATATGAACCTAATTTAGAGGAACATGAATCGACTAATGACACCACCACTGTTAATGAGGACCAATATGCATGCTACCATGATGATGATTATGATGATATGTTAGAAGAACATGAAAATATTGTGGAACCTGTTGGTTCAAAAACATATGGCTTCTCGCCCTCGACCTTCATGCATGTTGTTCTTTCTAATACTCATTGTAATTCATATGATTTTGATATTGACATGGGATTCGTACAATTATTCTGTGAAGATGAGCATGACATAGGAATAGTTGATTCTTCTGTAGACACTAATATGCATGAAAATATATTTGATGTGTCTGATTCTCTACCTAGGTCACATTGTGATATTTCTCCTGATTTGCCGATGCATGAGAATAAATTTGTTGATGATGTTGATGACTCTGATTGTGATCTTGCCAATTTGTTTGATGATTGTGAGCATGTTATGACACTTGTAGAAGACTTAGGAGATGTTGATGTGATTAGTAATGATGTGCCTATCGTCCTACATAAGTCACAATCTGATGGCCTTCCACCCAACCTAGATTTGGTTTGTACCCATATTGTCAAACCGACTTTTCTGAGAGTCCCTAATCTAGGATTGGAACTGTGTGCTTCCCAAGTCCTCTTGGACTATTTTGCATCTAAGTATAATACATTTGAGGAACCACAGTTGGAATTAGCATGTGTACCCGTCCCTAGCAAAGTTCATTTCGAGTTAGACCTTGTACATGATGAACCCCCAAAACTGCGAGATTTTGTTTCCAAAATTTTATCCGTTGAAAAATCCAGGTTTGGGGGTAGCTCATTTTGTTTCACAGCTTCACTTGCATGCCTATCATATTATTATTGTGTGAAGTTGTTGAAACCGCTACACTTTGTCTTTTGGGTTGATCCTCAACTCTTTAGACTTTTGGTGTATGGTGAATTTTTTGTATATAATCCAGTAGATAAAATTTCTTAAAACCCTTTTGTTCCTTTTGTATATATTTTGCTAATCCAATATGATCTCGGCTGAAATATGTTGGATTTTTTTCCTTGAATAACGGAGTCTAATCTTGCTTTCGCCGAAATCGGGTATTCTCTTTCCTTTTTCTCTACTCAACATGATCCTCTTCATATGTTGTATTATAATTTTGTTCATATTTTGAAACATTGAGGACAATGTTTAGTTTAGGTTTGGGGGTGAAAAGTAGATACTTTGATAATATGCCATAATTGAAAACAAAACTCCATCTTTTTGAAAAAATTGAAAAATTCCAAAAAAATTGAAAAATCAAAATTAAAAATTAAAAAATTAAAAAATCATAAAAATGGAGCTCATTTACCTTGAAATGTTGACTCTTGTGCAAATATGTAATTATTAGGAGTCTTAGTCTAGATATTTAGGCACCCTGATTCTAGCACAATTCACATAGTGATAAGAAATTTGCACGCGCACGATCTACCAATACATGTATAGCCTCGATCTTCAAGGTGTTTGATAGGAAGTCACGATTGCCAATCACTTTAGAATACTGAACGAAACTTGACTAGCTTGTTCTTTGGTTGGTTGGGATAGAAGGTGGAGGTTACATTAAGAAAGACAACCATCGAATTTAACTGGGTGCATCAAAAAGGGCTACCTCTTGCAAAGTGTCATGTAATTTTTTGTTTCTTTTTGTTATGTATCAAAAGAGCTACCATATGTAAAAATCAATTTCAAGTTCTTGTGCAAAAAAAAAACGATGTATATATTCAGAAAAAAAAAAATATCAGAAAAATACAAAAAAATCAAGTATTTATCAATTCCATTCTCTCTTGTTCCAAAAATAAAAGAGAGTAGTCAATGTAAATAAGAGTCATGTAAAGAGTCATCTTTTGTGTTTTATTGTAATAAGCAAGGAAGGGTGTATGCCATTGATGTACAACGCGAGTAATTGTGAAATACCTCCAACTCATTCACAATTCTCGTAAAGTCCGGACAGCTAGCTAGATTTCGACCTTGGTTCTTAGCCTGAGAAACTATCTCTTGGTGATTAGTAGTCATAACATCCGATCTTTCTTTACACATGTGTAGATACACTTTATACTCTTATCACATGTCTTTATTTGTTATCAGTGCTAGGATTGTGCCTTTGATAGCTAGATTGACATCTCCATTTTGCTGTGAGCTTAAACTGACTTGCACATGTCACATTTGATGGAATCTGAGCTTATATTTTGACCTAGAACTTTGTAGGTACGTTCTAAGCAAACCTTCACGAGACTTAAATCGTCCACTAGGGACACTTAGTGGTTTAAAAGGCTTAGTGCATACGCTAAATGCATTCGAGAGACCAGCGACAGTGGTATAGTTAGGATTTCCTTAGTTTTGTTTTACTTGAGGACAAGTAAAATTCAGGTTTGGGGGTATTTGATGAGTGCCAAATATTGCATATATTTATCCCTTTTTGTTGGCAATTTAACTCATCTTTTGTGCGTTAATTCTACATTTTATCCCATATTCTGTATTTTCATTGTTTTCAAGAATAAATATTTTTATTAATTAATTTTGCATTTTTAGGTAATAAATAAAGTTCGGATGAGTCGCGGAGCGAAAAGAGCAGAAAAGTAGTGAAAAGCCGGGAGAAATTACGCAAGGAAGCCGCGAAGAATGGTGCGCACAACCTCATTTTCTACACACAAAAGCGCCTCCGTTCTCAGCCATCAGATCAGTTCTCAGGAGCATCCGACGGTCGCTCCTTCATAGATCATCAAAATCGGAAGTCTCTGCCAAGCACCACAGCGCTGAAATTCCAAGCCTTCAGATTAGATGGTAGTTGAATCCAACGGTCGTTCCTATGCCTGTTCATCAAATCCCGATGATTCCGCCTTACACTACAGTACCTAACTCCATCTGGTGCCGTTAACTTCGTTGCACCTCAGAATCCGACGGTCGATTCACACATCCTTCCATCTATCCGTTCGATTCCACTCAGATCCAATGATCCAACATCTCAGCTCGCCAAACATCAAAGTTTGATGAACCCGCTCAACACCCTAAGCATCAAACCCATCGACCCAAAACAAACACCCACCTTCTTCTTCCCCAAAACTCATTTCCCCCAAATTTCTTCTCTTCCCCCGACCATGGCAGACCCTGCCATGTCTGCTCCGCCGTCTCCATCTCCACCACGACCACAAGGACGCCACCACCATCACCTACCTCTTCCCTAGTCGTGTCTGTCTTGTTCTTAGCATTAATTTTTGATGCTACCAAGAAGACAAACATAGCTAGGGTTTCACAGTGGAGAGAAGAAGGAAATTGGAGCAGCGTTCGAGTAAAGGATTAGCAGAGGAGGAGAAGTACAAGCATGGGTCGAGGCTATTTGCATCAGAGAGTGAGTTTAATTTCCAATTTAAAAATTAGGGTTTCCAATTTAGGGTTTCTGAAAATTTGGATATTTTGTAAGCTATAAAAGGGAAGTGATGTGAGATGTAAAAACTGTTCTTGGACTAGCCAAGTTTCCACCCAATTTGGGTTAGCCTAATTTCAATTGTTCTTGCACTGTTAATTGTCCTGTTAAATTTCAGTTTCAACTGTTAGTTGCATTTTCACCCTTAGTTGCATTTGTTGTCATGTTAGTTTTGAGCCCAATCATGTATAGATCTTTTTCTACAGTTGGGGAATACAACAAATCCCTTAGAGAACTTGCGTGTGGACAAACTTCACGTTATGCACCTCCCATAGACCATGATGTCAATAGTCATAGGAATTATTATGGACATTTTCAAAGTCCCGAGCCGCAATACATGAACCCTAATGACTATTCATACATGCATCATTCGCCACAACGTGAAAATGAACATTTTGCTAGTGCCTCACTCACACAATCATCACTGATCGATCAATTAGAAGCTCGAATCGCAGCTTTAGAAATGCAATCACATGAGGAATCTGTCACATCTAATTTTCTTAGGCAACCTAAAATCTATGCATGTCCTGCATGTGGTAGTTTAGACCACCCTGTTGAGAATTGTCATATTTTGCATAATTTTAGGCAATCTAGAGAAAATCCAAGGTATGAAATGCCCATAAATTGTGAGAATGGTAGTCATTGGGACCATAATCAATCCTTTGAGGGTTGCGATCAATATTTTGTAAACCCTGATGACCATGCACACATGTACCATTCACCACAATTTGAACATGAAGAATTTTGTACTCCCATGAATTTAGACTCCACCACAGAAGCTTTAAGACTCAGTAAGCAAGACTATGATAGATCTACATCACGAATTCATGCATATTTAGATCAGATTTTGCTTCACCTACAAAAGGAGGAAATTCATGAGGAAATGTATGTTGTCCCTAATGAAGTGTCTAGTCCCATTCATGTAAATAATGTTGAATATGAACCTAATTTAGAGGAACATGAATCGACTAATGACACCACCACTGTTAATGAGGACCAATATGCACGCTACCATGATGATGATTATGATGATTATGATGATATGTTAGAAGAACATGAAAATATTGTGGAACCTGTTGGTTCAAAAACATATGGCTTCTCGCCCTCGACCTTCATGCATGTTGTTCTTTCTAATACTCATTGTAATTCATATGATTTTGATATTGACATGGGATTCGTACAATTATTCTGTGAAGATGAGCATGACATAGGAATAGTTGAATCTTCTGTAGACACTAATATGCATGAAAATATATTTGATGTGTCTGATTCTCTACCTAGGTCACATTGTGATATTTCTCTTGATTTGCCGATGCATGAGAATAAATTTGTTGATGATGTTGATGACTCTGATTGTGATCTTGCCAATTTGTTTGATGATTGTGAGCATGTTATGACACTTGTAGAAGACTTAGGAGATGTTGATGTGATTAATAATGATGTGCCTATCGTCCTACATAAGTCACAATTTGTTGGCCCTCCACCCAATCTAGATTTGGTTTGTACCGATATTGTAAAACCAATTTTTCTGAAAATGCCTAATCTAGGTTTGGAACTGTGTGCTTCCCAAGTCCTCTTGGACTATTTTTCATCCAAATATAATACATTTGAGGAACCACAGTTGGAATTAGCATGTTTGCCCGTCCCTAGCACAGTTCATTTCGAGCTAGACCTTGTGCATGATGAACCCCCGAAACTGCGCGATTTTGTTTTCAAAATTATATCTTCTGTAAAATCCAGGTTTGGGGGTAGCTCATTTTGTTTCACAGCTTCACTTGCATGCCTACCATATTATTATTGTGTGAAGCTGTTGAAACCTCTACACTTTGTCTTTTGGGTTGATCCTCAACTCTTTAGATTGTTAGTGTATGGTGAATTTTTGTATATAATCCAGTAGATAAAATTTCTTAAAAAACCCTTTTGTTCCTTTTGTATATATTTTGCTAATCCAATATGATCTCGGCTGACATATGTTGGATTCTTGCCTTGAATAACGGAGTTCTAATATTGCTTTCGCCGAAATCGGGTATTCTCTTTCCCTTTTCTCTACTCAACATGATCCTCTTCATATGTTGTATTATAATTTTTTCCATATTTTGAAACATTGAGGACAATGTTTAGTTTAGGTTTGGGGGTATAGAGTAGATACCACGATAATATGCCATAATTGAAAACAAGAACTCCATCCTTTTTGAAAAAATTGAAAAATTCCAAAAAAATTGAAAAATCAAAATAAAAAATAAAAAATTGAAAAAAAAAAACATAAAAAATGGAGCTCATTTACCTTTAAATGTTGACTCTTGTGCAAATATGTAATTATTAGGAGTCTTAGTCTAGATATTTAGGCACCCTGATTCTAGCACAATTCACATAGTGATAAGAAATTTGCACGCGCACGATCTACCAATACATGTATGGCCTCGATCTTCAAGGTGTTTGATAGGAAGTCACGATTGCCAATCACTTTAGAATACTGAACGAAACTTGACTAGCTTGTTCTTTGGTTGGTTGGGATAGAAGGTGGAGGTTACATTAAGAAAGACAACCATCGAATTTAACTGGGTGCATCAAAAAGGGCTACCTCTTGCAAAGTGTCATGTAATTTTTTGTTTCTTTTTGTTATGTATCAAAAGAGCTACCATATGTAAAAATCAATTTCAAGTTCTTGTTTCAAAAAAAAAAAAAATATCAGAAAAATACAAAAAAATCAAGTATTTATCAATTCCATCATCTCTTGTTCCAAAAATAAAAGAGAGTAGTCAATGTAAATAAGAGTCATGTAAAGAGTCATTTTGTTGTTTCAT
This sequence comes from Papaver somniferum, assembly GCF_003573695.1. Lineage (NCBI taxonomy): Eukaryota > Viridiplantae > Streptophyta > Magnoliopsida > Ranunculales > Papaveraceae > Papaver > Papaver somniferum. The sequence continues at coordinate 120,942,675 of NC_039361.1, read as the reverse complement.
TGTAATAAGCAAGGAGGGTGTATGCCATTGATGTACAACGCGAGTAATTGTGAAATACCTCCAACTCATTCACAATTCTCGTAAAGTCCGGACAGCTAGCTAGATTTCGACCTTGGTTCTTAGCCTGAGAAACTATCTCTTGGTGATTAGTATTCATAACATCCGATCTTTCTTTACACATGTGTAGATACACTTTACACTCTTATCACATGTCTTTTTTTGTTATCAGTGCTAGGATTGTGCCTTTGATAGCTAGATTGACATCTCCATTTTGCTGTGAGCTTAAACTGACTTGCACATGTCACATTTGATGGAATCTGAGCTTATATTTTGACCTAGAACTTTGTAGGTACGTTCTAATCAAACCTTCACGAGACTTCAACTCGTCCACTAGGGACACTTAGTGGTTTAAAAGGCTTAGTGCATACGCTAAATGCATTCGAGAGACCAGCGACAGTGGTATAGGTAGGATTTCCTTAGTTTTGTTTTACTTGAGGACAAGTAAAATTCAGGTTTGGGGGTATTTGATGAGTGCCAAATAATGTATATATTTATCCCTTTATGTTGGCATTTAACTCATCTTTTGTGCAGTAATTCTACATTTTATCCCATATTCTGTATTTTCATTGTTTTCAAGAATAAATATTTTTCTTACTTAATTTTGCATTTTTAGGTAATAAATAAAGTTTGGATGAATAGCAGAGCGGAAAAGAGCAGAAAAGTAGTGAAAAGCCGGGAGGAATTACACAAGGAAGCCGCGAAGAATGTTGTGCACAAGACCAAAAGGCTAGAAGTGGGCTTGAAGAAGAACAATTGTCCTTAAAGAAGATATGGGCTTGGCATACCCAAGGCCCAAAACCCTTACCCAAACCCATTTTCTATATCCATACCCGCCTCCATTCTCAGTCGTTAGATCGGATCCATCTCATCATCCAATGGTCGCTTCTTCATCGTTCATCAAAATCTGAAGTCCCTGCAAAACACCATAGTACCTAAATTCCAAGCCTTCAGATTAGATCACATTTAGATCCTACGGTCGCTTCTTTGCCTGCGCATCAAACCTCGATACTTTCGCTTAACACTACAACACCTAACTCCATCTGGTGTCGTTAATTTTGTTGTATCTCATAATCCAACGGTCGCCACATACCTCTCCATCGTAGCCGTTCGATTCAATCTATATGGGATCATCCATCGCTCCTTGTCGCAGATCATCAAACTCCGCTGAACCTGCTTCACACCCTAGCAACCGAACACCTACACCCCAAACAAACAGACCCTAATCCCATTTCCATCGAGTTCTTCCCCTTCTTCCCAAAAATTTGCAGAGCTCTGCAACTCCATCTCTTCCATCTCCACCTCGAACACCACCACTACCACCTTCCCCCGACAAACTCAGGAGTCAATCACCACCCTTGTCTCTCCCTTTCTCGTATGTAGCATCGAGTCCTGATGCTGCAAACTCGACAGTGAGAGAAGCTAGGGTTCACAGACGTCTAGGGCTAGGCCAACAGCGCAACAAGAGCTAGAGGAGGAGCAGTAGAACATCAACAGGGCATGGGTCGAGCAGAATTCACACATGGGTATGTCGAATTTGATTTTCCCCAAAAGTTAGGGTTTGCAATTTAGGGTTTGGTGAAATTTTGTAATTTGTTGTAAGCTATAAAAGGGAAGTGATGTAGGATGTTAAAGGGTGTTCTTGGTTAGCCGAGATACCCCCAAATTTGGGTTAATCACTGTTTAATTTTAGTTTTAATTTTCAATTTAATATTTAGGGTTCTTCAATTTCTGTTCATGTTTGTTCTTTGTTAATTTCACTGTTAATTTTTAGGGTTCTTCTGTTGCAATTTTCATTCACTGTTTAGTAGTTTAAATGTTGTGTTGTTCCTATTAATCATGTGTTGTTCCATCTGTTTTCTCATGTTCTGAGTTCACTGCTGAGGCTCAGATGAATCTTTAGTGGACTGTTAGATAGTGGAATGCTAGGTTAGAGCCTTAGTGCAGTGTGTTGATTGAGCAATGGGAAGAGATTGATGCTCATAGTGCCTGTGATTGATTGTTCTGTCAAAAGACAGTCAATGCTAGGGCAAACTAGTGAGCAAATTAGTTTTCCTCCCATTCTAGATGTATGCATAGGATTTTCAACTCAACCTAGGATCACATTGTTTGGCTAGGACACAAGGGTGGATTCAAAGCCTTAGCTTAACCCACATTCTGTTTTCACAGTCACTTGCAACTTAACTGTTTGGTTACTTCTTCACACCCCTGCCCTTGGCTTAGGCCTTGGTTCCATTGTTCTTTGTTTAGTTTCATTGTTCTGTCACCTTCTCATAATACTTTTGTGTTGTTTGCTTTTGCCATTATAAATTTTCATCCTTTTGCCCTGTGTTGCTTCCATGTATATACCATTGTAACTTTTTCTTTGTACCTGTCATTGTAAATGCCATCCTTGGCCCTGTGTGATTTTGTTTCCTGTCTGCCTAGAGCCTGCTTTACCTTGTCTGCCTGCACAGCTCCTGCTCTCCCTTTCCCTGCTGAGCATCTGCCTTTGCTTCTGCTGCCTTGTTCTCCCCCAGCTGCTACTACTTGCTGTTGCTGTGCTGCTGCTGTGCACTGCTTCTGCTGCTGCTGAAGCCACTGCTGCTGCTGCAACTGAGCTTGGCTCAGCTAAGACCACAGTTCAGGTTAAGGCCTAAGGCCCAGTTCACTGTTACCAAGCCCAGTTCACATCAAAAGATATTGAGCCCAATTCTCAGTTCACTACACTGAGCCCAAGCCCAAATTCAAAATCAAAAGCCTAGTTCACTGCCAGGCTCAAAAGCCCAAGGCCCAGTGCAATTCAAAAGACCAAAAGCCCATAAGTTCACAGTCAATCCAAAAAAACCCATTGAGCCCAAAACCATTTCATTGTTACAAAAACCCACTAAGCCCAAAGCACAATTAGAAGCCCAATAGCAATTTAGAGCCCAAATAGCTAGAAACTCCAAACACCCCCAGTCTCTGTGGATCGACCCGTACTTGCACGAGCTACATCTGACGACCGTGCACTTGCGGTATTACTGTAGGCCCGTTTCATTTCGCTTCAATTTTATACGCTTTCCCGGGTCCACCAAGTTTTTGGCGCCGCTGCCGGGGATTGGTGCTGTGTTTTTCTTGTAGTTTTCTTGGCTATTTTGCATTTCACTTCATCGCACTTGCATCTGCATCTGCTTCACTTCTTTTGCTGTTGGGCCTGCTGTTCTGAACCAGTTTTTCCTCTGCTGGGACGCCACCAAGGAAAAGAACCAAAGCCCAACTGGGTTTTTGCAACAATATCAGAGCAGCTGGGCTGTGCTTAAAAGGTAACCCATTTAAGAGAACCCGAATTGAGGGCTTCCAATTTTTAATTGTGGGCTTGTAATATTAAAGCCAATTTTTGGGCTTTTTATTTTCTGTTGGGTTTGTAATTAATTTTTGTGGGCTTGTTTGTTTAATTTGTGGGCTTGTATTTAATTTTTGTGAGCTTGTTTAATTTGGACTTGTATTTTGTATTCTGGGTTTTTAAACCCAGCTGAGCTTGTAACCGATCACGCTAGGTTAACTCGTTAGTGGACCGAGTACCCAAATTCTAGGCCGAGATTTTGGACTCAGTTTCACCAAACGTTTTCAAACCAGCTGAGCCAAAGCAAACACAAAACCAACAGTGGGCTTGCTCCCATTCAAAAACCAAATTTTATTTTCTTTAAAAAAAAATTGCTCCCAAATTTTATTTTGCTCCCACATTAACAACCAAATTTTTTTTCTTTTATCCCACCAAAACCAAATTTTTCCCAAAAATCCAAACCCTTTAAAAAACCAAAATTTTGAGCTTTGTACATTCTTTACTTAGCTTTTGAGCCAATCATGAATAGATCTTTTTCTACAGTTGGGGAGTACAACAAATCCCTTAGAGAACTTGCATATGGACAAACTTCACGTTATGAACCTTCCACGGACCATGATGTCAATAGTCATAGGAATTATTATGGACATTTTCAAAGTCCCGAGCCGCAATACATGAACCCTAATGACTATTCATACATGCATCATTCATCGCAACGTGAAAATGAACATTCTGCTAGAGCCTCACTCACACAATCATCACTTATGGATCAAATAGAAGCTCGAATCACAGCTTTAGAAATGCAATCACATGAGGAATCTGTCACATCTAATTTTCTTAGGCAACCTGAAATCTATGCATGTCCCGCATGTGGTAGTTTAGACCACCCTGTTGAGAATTGTCATATTTTGCATACTTTTAGGCAATCTAGAGAAAATCCAAGGTATGAAATGCCCATAAATTGTGAGGATGGTAGTCATTGGGACCATAATCAATCCTTTGAGGGTTGCGATCAATATTTTGTAAACCCTAATGACCATGCACACATGTACCATTCACCACAATTTGAACATGAAGAATTTGGTACTCCCATGAATTTAGACTCCACCACAGAAGCTTTAAGACTCAGTAAGCAAGACTATGATAGATCTACATCACGAATTCATGCATATTTAGATCAGATTTTGCTTCACCTACAAAAGGAGTAAATTCATGAGGAAATGTATGTTGTCCCTAATGAAGTGTCTAGTCCCATTCATGTAAATAATGTTGAATATGAACCTAATTTAGAGGAACATGAATCGACTAATGACACCACCACTGTTAATGAGGACCAATATGCATGCTACCATGATGATGATTATGATGATTATGATGATATGTTAGAAGAACATGAAAATATTGTGGAACCTGTTGGTTCAAAAACATATGGCTTCTCGCCCTCGACCTTCATGCATGTTGTTCTTTCTAATACTCATTGTAATTCATATGATTTTGATATTGACATGGGATTCGTACAATTATTCTGTGAAGATGAGCATGACATAGGGATAGTTGAATCTTCTGTAGACACTAATATGCATGAAAATATATTTGATGTGTCTGATTCTCTACCTAGGTCACATTGTGATATTTCTCCTGATTTGCTGATGCATGAGAATGAATCTGTTGATGATGTTGATGACTCTGATTGTGATCTTGCCAATTTGTTTGATGATTGTGAGCATGATGTGACATGTGTAGATGATTTAGGAGATTTTGATTTGATTGATAATGATGTGTCTATTCCTCTACATAAGTCACAATCTGATGGCCTTCCACCCAACCTAGATTTGGTTTGTACCCATATTGTCAAACCGACTTTTCTGAGAGTCCCTAATCTAGGTTTGGAACTGTGTGCTTCCCAAGTCCTCTTGGACTATTTTGCTTCTAAGCATAATACATTTGAGGAACCACAGTTGGAATTAGCATGTTTGCCCGTCCCTAGCACAGTTCACTTTGAGCTAGACCTTGTGCATGATGAACCCCCAAAACTGCGAGATTTTGTTTCCAAAATTTTATCCGTTGAAAAATCCAGGTTTGGGGGTAGCTCATTTTGTTTCACAGTTTCACTTGCGTTTCTTTCCAGTTATATTTGTGTGAAGCTGTTGAAACCTCTACACTTTTTCTTTTGGGTTGATCCTCAACTCTTTAGATTGTTAGTGTATGGTGAATTTTTTTTTTTGTATATAATCCAGTAGATAAAATTTTAAAACCCTTTTTGTTCCTTTTGTATATATTTTGCTAATCCAATATGATCTCGGCTGACATATGTTGGATTCTTGCCTTGAATAAACGGAGTTCTAATATTGCTTTCGCCGAAATCGGGTATTCTCTTTCCTTTTTCTCTACTCAACATGATCCTCTTCATATGTTGTATTATAATTTTGTTCATATTTTGAAACATTGAGGACAATGTTTAGTTTAGGTTTGGGGGTGAAAAGTAGATACTTTGATAATATGCCATAATTGAAAACAAGAACTCCTTCTTTTTGAAAAAAATGAAAAAAAACGAAAAATCAAAATAAAAAATAAAAAATTGAAAAAAACATAAAGATGGAGCTCATTTACCTTGAAATGTTGACTCTTGTGCAAATATGTAATTATAAGGATTCTTAGTCTAGATATTTAGGCACCCCTGATTCTAGCACAATTCACATATGATAAGAAACTTGCACGCGGCACGATCTACCAATACATGTATAGCCTCATCCTTGAGGTGTTCTATCGGAAGTTTTAGTTGCCAATCACTTTAGAATACTGAACGAAACTTGACTAGCTTGTTCTTTGGTTGGTTGGGATAGAAGGTGGAGGTTACATTAAGAAAGACAACCATCGAATTTAACTGGGTGCATCAAAAAGGGCTACCTCTTGCAAAGTGTCATGTAATCTTTTGTTTCCTTTTGTATATGTATCAAAAGTGTTTCTTTATCAAAAAAAAAAAAAAAATGATGTATATATTCAGAAAAAAAAAATGAAAAAAATGAAAAAATCAATCAAGTATTTATCAATTCCATCCTCTCTTGTTCCAAAAATAAAAGAGAGTAGTCAATGTAAATAAGAGTCATGTAAATAGTCATTTTGTTGTTTCATTGTAATAAGCAAGGAAGGGTGTATGCCATTGATGTACAACGCGAGTAATTGTGAAATACCTCAAACTCATTCACAATTCTCGTAAAGTCCGGACAGCTAGCTAGATTTCGACCTTGGTTCTTAGCCTGAGAAACTATCTCTTGGTGATTAGTAGTCATAACTTCAGATCTTTCTTTACACATGTGTAGATACACTTTACACTCTTATCACATGTCTTTTATTTGTTATCAGTGCTAGGATTGTGCCTTCGATAGCTAGATTGACATCTCCATTTTGCTGTGAGCTTAACTGTTTTGCACATGTCACATTTGATGGAATATGAGCTTATATTTTGTCCTTAGGTTTTGTAGGCACACCTCTGGTAAACCTTCACGAGACTTCAACTCGTCCACTAGGGACACTTAGTGGTTTAAAAGGCTTAGTGCATACGCTAAATGCATTCGAGAGACCAGCGACAGTGGTATAGGTAGGATTTCCTTAGTTTGTTTTTACTTGAGGACAAGTAAAATTCAGGTTTGGGGGTATTTGATGAGTGCCAAATATTGTATATATTTATCCCTTTTTGTTGGCATTTAACTCATCTTTTGCGCATTAATTCTACATTTTATCCCATATTCTGTATTTTCATTGTTTTCAAGAATAAATAATTTTCTTAATTAATTTTGCATTTTTAGGTACTAAATAAATCTTGGTTATCTCACGGAGCGAAAAGAGCAAAGGAACGGCAAAGACTCTCGATAGGAGGAAGCGAAGATTGATGTTTGCAAGAGCCGGATCAATTAGAAGTGGGATTGAAGAGGAAGAATTGTTCTTAAAGAAGATATGGGCTTGGTATACCTAAGGCCCAAAACCCTTACCCAAATCCATTTCCATTATACATACCCATTTCCACGAGAGCCGTCAGATTGGATCCATCTCATCATCCGACGGTCGCCTCATCATTGTGCATCAAACTCCGAAGATCCTGTCAAACACTATAATACCTAACTCCATCTGAAGCCGTCAGTTTTGTTGTATCTCATAATCCAACAATCGTGAAAACCCTCTTTATCGTAGCCGTTCGATTCAATCTATATGGGATCGTCCAACGGATTTTCATCGCCGTACATCAACTCTTGAGGTCTCCGCCTCACACCATAGCAACACATACCCTATTCCCAACCAAACAACCCCTAATCCTAATCCCATCGATCTCTTCCTTCTCATCTTCCCAAAACCAGTTTCTCTCTTCCCCATCGCCTGCAACTCCACTGCCACCACCAGACCTCGAGTTCCACCACCACCACAAACACCCGACAACACCACCATCTCCATCACCCGACAACAAAACCCATCATCCTATTTCACCCATTTCATTAACCCTACCCACTGTTAGGGTTTTGACATGAGAGAACTAGGTTGATGGGAACTGAATTCGTAGCAGAGGAGCAGAAGAAAGCATGGGTCATCGACAAGAAGGACAAGGAACAAAAAACACCAAAATTTTGCTCCTAATTTCAAAAACCAAAACTTTTCTCCCATTCAAAAACCAAATTTTACTTGCTCCCATTTTAACAACCAAATTTTTTCTAAATTATCCCATTAAAACCAAACTTGCCAAAAAAAAAAAATGTCTCCCACCAAAACCAAATTTTTCCCAAAAATCCAAACCCTTTAAAAACCAAATTCTGAGCTTTGTAACATAGTTACTTAGCTTTTGAGCCAATCATGTCTGGATTTTGGTCTGCTCCTGGGGATGGAAATAGAACTCTTAGAGAACTTGCTTATGGGCATATGCCACGTTATGAACCTTCCACGGACCATGATGTCAATAGTCATAGGAATTATTATGGACATTTTCAAAGTCCCGAGCCGCAATACATGAACCCTAATGACTATTCATACATGCATCATTTATCGCAACGTGAAAATGAACATTTTGCTAGTGCCTCACTCACCCAATCATCACTTATGGATCAAATAGAAGCTCGAATCACAGCTTTAGAAATACAATCACATGAGGAATCTGTCACATCTAATTTTCTTAGGCAACCTGAAATCTATGCATGTCCCGCATGTGGTAGTTTAGACCACCCTGTTGAGAATTGTCATATTTTGCATAATTTTAGGCAATCTAGAGAAAATCCAAGGTATGAAATGCCCATAAATTGTGAGAATGGTAGTCATTGGGACCATAATCAATCCTTTGAGGGTTGCGATCAATATTTTGTAAACCCTAATGACCGTGCACACATGTACCATTCACCACAATTTGAACATGAAGAATTTTGTTCTCCCATGAATTTAGACTCCACCACAGAAGCTTTAAGACTCTGCAAGCAAGACTATGATAGATCTACATCACGAATTCATGCACATTTAGATCAGATTTTTCTTCACCGACAAAAGGAGGAAATTCATGAGGAAATGTATGTTGTCCCTAATGAAGTGTCTAGTCCCATTCATGTAAATAATGTTGAATATGAACCTAATTTAGAGGAACATGAATCGACTAATGACACCACCACTGTTAATGAGGACCAATATGCATGCTACCATGATGATGATTATGATGATTATGATGATATGTTAGAAGAACATGAAAATATTGTGGAACCTGTTGGTTCAAAAACATATGGCTTCTCGCCCTCGACCTTCATGAATGTTGTTTTTTCTAATACTCATTGTAATTCATATGATTTTGATATTGACATGGGATTCGTACAATTATTCTGTGAAGATGAGCATGACATAGGAATAGTTGAATCTTCTGTAGACACTAATATGCATGAAAATATATTTGATGTGTCTGATTCTCTACCTAGGTCACATTGTGATATTTCTCTTGATTTGCCGATGCATGAGAATAAATTTGTTGATGATGTTGATGACTCTGATTGTGATCTTGCCAATTTGTTTGATGATTGTGAGCATGTTATGACACTTGTAGAAGACTTAGGAGATGTTGATGTGATTAATAATGATGTGCCTATCGTCCTACATAAGTCACAATTTGTTGGCCCTCCACCCAATCTAGATTTGGTTTGTACCGATATTGTAAAACCAATTTTTCTGAAAATGCCTAATCTAGGTTTGGAACTGTGTGCTTCCCAAGTCCTCTTGGACTATTTTTCATCCAAATATAATACATTTGAGGAACCACAGTTGGAATTAGCATGTTTGCCCGTCCCTAGCACAGTTCATTTCGAGCTAGACCTTGTGCATGATGAACCCCCGAAACTGCGCGATTTTGTTTTCAAAATTATATCTTCTGTAAAATCCAGGTTTGGGGGTAGCTCATTTTGTTTCACAGCTTCACTTGCATGCCTACCATATTATTATTGTGTGAAGCTGTTGAAACCTCTACACTTTGTCTTTTGGGTTGATCCTCAACTCTTTAGATTGTTAGTGTATGGTGAATTTTTGTATATAATCCAGTAGATAAAATTTCTTAAAAAACCCTTTTGTTCCTTTTGTATATATTTTGCTAATCCAATATGATCTCGGCTGACATATGTTGGATTCTTGCCTTGAATAACGGAGTTCTAATATTGCTTTCGCCGAAATCGGGTATTCTCTTTCCCTTTTCTCTACTCAACATGATCCTCTTCATATGTTGTATTATAATTTTTTCCATATTTTGAAACATTGAGGACAATGTTTAGTTTAGGTTTGGGGGTATAGAGTAGATACCACGATAATATGCCATAATTGAAAACAAGAACTCCATCCTTTTTGAAAAAATTGAAAAATTCCAAAAAAATTGAAAAATCAAAATAAAAAATAAAAAATTGAAAAAAAAAAACATAAAAAATGGAGCTCATTTACCTTTAAATGTTGACTCTTGTGCAAATATGTAATTATTAGGAGTCTTAGTCTAGATATTTAGGCACCCTGATTCTAGCACAATTCACATAGTGATAAGAAATTTGCACGCGCACGATCTACCAATACATGTATGGCCTCGATCTTCAAGGTGTTTGATAGGAAGTCACGATTGCCAATCACTTTAGAATACTGAACGAAACTTGACTAGCTTGTTCTTTGGTTGGTTGGGATAGAAGGTGGAGGTTACATTAAGAAAGACAACCATCGAATTTAACTGGGTGCATCAAAAAGGGCTACCTCTTGCAAAGTGTCATGTAATTTTTTGTTTCTTTTTGTTATGTATCAAAAGAGCTACCATATGTAAAAATCAATTTCAAGTTCTTGTTTCAAAAAAAAAAAAAATATCAGAAAAATACAAAAAAATCAAGTATTTATCAATTCCATCATCTCTTGTTCCAAAAATAAAAGAGAGTAGTCAATGTAAATAAGAGTCATGTAAAGAGTCATTTTGTTGTTTCATTGTAATAAGCAAGGAGGGTGTATGCCATTGATGTACAACGCGAGTAATTGTGAAATACCTCCAACTCATTCACAATTCTCGTAAAGTCCGGACAGCTAGCTAGATTTCGACCTTGGTTCTTAGCCTGAGAAACTATCTCTTGGTGATTAGTATTCATAACATCCGATCTTTCTTTACACATGTGTAGATACACTTTACACTCTTATCACATGTCTTTTTTTGTTATCAGTGCTAGGATTGTGCCTTTGATAGCTAGATTGACATCTCCATTTTGCTGTGAGCTTAAACTGACTTGCACATGTCACATTTGATGGAATCTGAGCTTATATTTTGACCTAGAACTTTGTAGGTACGTTCTAATCAAACCTTCACGAGACTTCAACTCGTCCACTAGGGACACTTAGTGGTTTAAAAGGCTTAGTGCATACGCTAAATGCATTCGAGAGACCAGCGACAGTGGTATAGGTAGGATTTCCTTAGTTTTGTTTTACTTGAGGACAAGTAAAATTCAGGTTTGGGGGTATTTGATGAGTGCCAAATAATGTATATATTTATCCCTTTATGTTGGCATTTAACTCATCTTTTGTGCAGTAATTCTACATTTTATCCCATATTCTGTATTTTCATTGTTTTCAAGAATAAATATTTTTCTTACTTAATTTTGCATTTTTAGGTAATAAATAAAGTTTGGATGAATAGCAGAGCGGAAAAGAGCAGAAAAGTAGTGAAAAGCCGGGAGGAATTACACAAGGAAGCCGCGAAGAATGTTGTGCACAAGACCAAAAGGCTAGAAGTGGGCTTGAAGAAGAACAATTGTCCTTAAAGAAGATATGGGCTTGGCATACCCAAGGCCCAAAACCCTTACCCAAACCCATTTTCTATATCCATACCCGCCTCCATTCTCAGTCGTTAGATCGGATCCATCTCATCATCCAATGGTCGCTTCTTCATCGTTCATCAAAATCTGAAGTCCCTGCAAAACACCATAGTACCTAAATTCCAAGCCTTCAGATTAGATCACATTTAGATCCTACGGTCGCTTCTTTGCCTGCGCATCAAACCTCGATACTTCCGCTTAACACTACAACACCTAACTCCATCTGGTGTCGTTAATTTTGTTGTATCTCATAATCCAACGGTCGCCACATACCTCTCCATCGTAGCCGTTCGATTCAATCTATATGGGATCATCCATCGCTCCTTGTCGCAGATCATCAAACTCCGCTGAACCTGCTTCACACCCTAGCAACCGAACACCTACACCCCAAACAAACAGACCCTAATCCCATTTCCATCGAGTTCTTCCCCTTCTTCCCAAAAATTTGCAGAGCTCTGCAACTCCATCTCTTCCATCTCCACCTCGAACACCACCACTACCACCTTCCCCCGACAAACTCAGGAGTCAATCACCACCCTTGTCTCTCCCTTTCTCGTCTGTAGCATCGAGTCCTGATGCTGCAAACTCGACAGTGAGAGAAGCTAGGGTTCACAGACGTCTAGGGCTAGGCCAACAGCGCAACAAGAGCTAGAGGAGGAGCAGTAGAACATCAACAGGGCATGGGTCGAGCAGAATTCACACATGGGTATGTCGAATTTGATTTTCCCCAAAAGTTAGGGTTTGCAATTTAGGGTTTGGTGAAATTTTGTAATTTGTTGTAAGTTATAAAAGGGAAGTGATGTAGGATGTTAAAGGGTGTTCTTGGTTAGCCGAGATACCCCCAAATTTGGGTTAATCACTGTTTAATTTTAATTTTAATTTTCAATTTAATATTTAGGGTTCTTCAATTTCTGTTCATGTTTGTTCTTTGTTAATTTCACTGTTAATTTTTAGGGTTCTTCTGTTGCAATTTTCATTCACTGTTTAGTAGTTTAAATGTTGTGTTGTTCCTGTTAATCATGTGTTGTTCCATCTGTTTTTTCATGTTCTGAGTTCATTGCTGAGGCTCAGATGAAGCTTTAGTGGACTGTTAGATAGTGGAATGCTAGGTTAGAGCCTTAGTGCAGTGTGTTGATTGAGCAATGGGAAGAGATTGATGCTCATAGTGCCTGTGATTGATTGTTCTGTCAAAAGACAGTCAATGCTAGGGGCAAACTAGTGAGCAAATTAGTTTTCCTCCCATTCTAGATGTATGCATAGGATTTTCAACTCAACCTAGGATCACATTGTTTGGCTAGGACACAAGGGTGGATTCAAAGCCTTAGCTTAACCCACATTCTGTTTTCACAGTCACTTGCAACTTAACTGTTTTGTTACTTCTTCACACCCCTGCCCTTGGCTTAGGCCTTGGTTCCATTGTTCTTTGTTTAGTTTCATTGTTCTGTCACCTTCTCATAATACTTTTGTGCTGTTTGCTTTTGCCATTGTAAATTTTCATCCTTTTGCCCTGTGTTGCTTCCATGTATATACCATTGTCACTTTTTCTTTGTACCTGTCATTGTAAATGCCATCCTTGGCCCTGTGTGATTTTGTTTCCTGTCTGCCTAGAGCCTGCTTTACCTTGTCTGCCTGCACAGCTCCTGCTCTCCCTTTCCCTGCTGAGCATCTGCCTTTGATTCTGCTGCCTTGTTCTCCCCCAGCTGCTACTACTTGCTGTTGTTGTGCTGCTGCTGTGCACTGCTTCTGCTGCTGCTGAAGCCACTGCTGCTGCTGCAACTGAGCTTGGCTCAGCTAAGACCACAGTTCAGGTTAAGGCCTAAGGCCCAGTTCACTGTTACCAAGCCCAGTTCACATCAAAAGATATTGAGCCCAATTCTCAGTTCACTACACTGAGCCCAAGCCCAAATTCAAAATCAAAAGCCTAGTTCACTGCCAGGATCAAAAGCCCAAGGCCCAGTGCAATTCAAAAGACCAAAATCCCATAAGTTCACAGTCAATCCAAAAAAACCCACTGAGCCCAAAACCATTTCATTGTTATATAAACCCACTAAGCCCAAAGCACAATTAGAAGCCTAATAGCAATTTAGAGCCCAAATAGCTAGAAACTCCAAACACCCCCAGTCTCTGTGGATCGACCCGTACTTGCACGAGCTACATCTGACGACCGTGCACTTGCGGTATTACTGTAGGCCCGTTTCATTTCGCTTCAATTTTATACGCTTTCCCGGGTCCACCATAGTCTCCATATACCTTTTGTTGATGAAGTTCCTCGAAGCTCTCCTCAGTAGATCTTCATCTTCAATCGATGAACACCGTGAAGTCTAAAGCTCAACTACACATTCTATCCTAATCCGAGACATAGCTATAAGTAGACTAGAAATCAAGACTTACAGTTTTGATCACCTAAACTTGACAAACAAGCTTGAGATAGCAATGCTTGCGAGTTCAACCGAGCAGTGCTCTAACAGGAAGTGTATTAAACAGGGAGTGGATCTCATTCACAATTCAGTTGCTATGAGGTAGAGGATGGAATAATGATATATATATATTGAAAGACAAATGGATACAAGGCCTAGATGAAACCCTAGAATCCATATGTAGTTCAATACCAAAGTCGTTAACACTTGTGGCTGAATTAATTGACTCAGATACGCAGAAGTGGAACTCGTAAAAAGTTAGAAATAACTTTCCTAAAACAATTGCAGACAGAATTTTAAAGATAAAACTTTTTCCGGACACAAATGGAAATATGAAGAAAAAAAATATATTAAGATGGATTCCAACTAAAAATGGTGAATTCATTGTCCAGCCAATGTATGATAAATTACAAAACAACATACTTTATAGGATTCCTACTGTTGCCTTTTGGTCGGCCTTCTGGAAATTGAATGTTTCCCAGAGAATAAAGATATTCTTGTGGAAATGCATTCATAATACATTACCATTTAGGAAGATTCTTGGTCAGTACTTAGGAAATATTGAACTACATTGCATTTACTGTAACCATCCTTGTGAAGTGCTGAAACATCTTTTCTTTGAATGTCCTTTTGCTAAGTTTGTTTGGATGCTCCCTCCTCTAGTTGGGTTAAATTCAGCCTTAATTCAGATTTTCCTTTTATAAGCCTATACTTTAATTGGATTGCAAAAACCTCAAATGATAATGTGATTGAAATAGTAGCTACAAAATGTTGGATTATTTGGAAATAAAAATGCTTGAGAATTTTCCCAAGGGAAATCTAATACTAGTTTGCATACATCCTTCATTGTGCTAAGACATATTAGATTCTGATCTCCAACTCTTCTAAATGTATCTACGGAACTAGCATCAGGATATACTACAGATTTAGGAACAACAACAACACAGCCCATATCTCTAAATCCTAATAACTTCAAAAGATGGAATCCACCTGAATCAAACAATTACAAAATTAACTTTGATGTTTCATGGGTGGTGTTAGAGCATTGCTCATTCAAACTCGCAAGCATTGATATCTCAAGCTTGTTCGTCAAGTTTATTTGCCAAAACTATAAATCTTGATTTCTAGTCTACTTGTAGCTAAGTCTCGGATTAGGATAGTAAATGTAGTTGAGATTTAGACTCCACGACGTTCACCGATTGAAGACAAATAATTACTCAAGGGAACTTTTGGAACTTCATCAACAAAAGGTATGTGGAGACTTGAACTTATCTATCACTCAAGAGTCTATCTACTTTACCTCCTATTTGATACGAAAGTCGTTTTGCTATATAGACTTCAATTATACACATTTGCTATTTCAAGCCGAGTTTATCTCGCCTATCTATTTCTCGAAATATTTGTTGGTAAGCTTTCGCTTTAGCAAAGTTCATCTTTACTCGTGACAAAAATCATGTTGATTTTTCAATAACTTGAAAATCGCTTTGATGAAAATAGTTTGTGAATAACAACTATTTTAATATACTTTAAGAAAGTTTCAACGATTGAAATGAGAGTTTAGAACATGTAACCATCGTTGGATATAAACATGGTGTGTTTTCACATTTGTGCAAAAGTCCAAAACCGGGAACCCAAAGTATGCTTACCCGTACGCGACTGGCGGTTGTTGGAAATCCGGGTAAGTGTGCGTACCCGTACGCATACTGGCGGAAGTTTCACATCAGTGAATTTCTGCTGGAGTATGAAAGTGAAAAATAAACTCAATCCGGTTACTTAAGTACGCGTACCCGTTTTCATACTTAGGTAGGTTGCTTTCTAAAATCAGTTTGTTCATGAACTAAAATATTTATATAATAAGGAATGTAATCTTTGCAAACCGTGGCTATAATGTTTATGAATCGATCCGAGTGAATCAAAACCAATTTTGCTTCGATTGTGTCTTGCATACTTCTATGAGACCTAAGCAATTGAACAACTCTCTAACTAGTTCATTTGAGTCATTTGGACTAGTTATGGTAAATATGAATAAGGTTGATATGAAAGTGCTCATATGGCTAACCATTGGTTAACTAATATTGAACCGACTAAGTGTATACATTTAGGTACAGTTACTCAAACCTAAATGAAATTACATTTCATTTGTGTATAACAAGCTAAGTTCGATCTAACGGTTGAAAGATATTAGCTTGAATCTAATCAGGTTTTCATCTAACGGTGAATATTGAATGCTTTGTTACCAAGGTAACTTAGATTGCAAACCCTGATTTGAAATCTATATAAAGGAGAACTCTAGCAACTGGGAAACCCAATCCCCACACCTTATGTGTGATACTAGTTGTATAAGATAGAGTCGATTCTCCTTTAACCTTAGGTTTTTCACGAAACCCTGTAGGTTAACGACTTAAAGACTTCATTGGGATGTGAAGCCAGACCCAACTATTTTCTTCGTAGTTGCGTGAACTGACCTTGTTATTTCTATCATGTTTGAGTACAATCGTAAGATTGGCTTGAGATTTATATCTCCGATAGGCAAGATAGAAAAGTAGTCACAAACATCTTCGTCTCATCGTTTGTGATTCCACAATATCTTGTTTCGTTAATCGATTAATATTATTGTGAGATGATTGATAATTCTAGGTTGTTCTTCGGGAATATAAGTCCGGGTTATCAATTGGTTCATGTTCACCTTGATTTATCAAAAGACGAAACAAAAACTCGTAGGTATATCTGTGAGAGACAGATTTATCTATTCAATAGACTTTTCTGTGTGATACAGATTGGTTTATCAAGTTTTCGACTTTGGGTCGTAGCAACTCTTAGTTGTGGTTGAGATCAGCTAAGGGAATCAAGTGCATGGTATCTTGCTGGGATCAGAGACGTAGGGAGCACAACTTTATCTTGAATCGGTGTGAGATTGATTAGGGTTCAACGACATTCCAGACCGAAGTTAGCTTTGTAGTAGGCTAGTGTCTGTAGCGGCTTAATATTGTGTGGCGTTCAAATCTGGACTAGGTCCCGGAGTTTTTCTGCATTTGCATTTTCCTCGTTAACAAAACTTCTGGTGTCTGTGTTATTTCTTTTCCGCACTATATTTTGTTATATAATTGAAATATCACAGGTTATGCGTTGAATCGACCAATTGGTGAATCCAACCTTTGGTTGTTGATTGAAATTGATTGATCCTTGTACATTGGTCTTTGGTACCGTTGAAGTTATTTCTCTTGTATTCAATCAGGCTCGCAAATTATTATTTGTTTGATTGCGGATTGAATTGAGAGATTGAGATATAACTCTTTGATATACTTTTTCTTAAGATTGAATCTGACTGTCTAGTTGATTCTCTTGAAAGTATATTAGAGTTAGTCCATACAGATTGCTAAACGAAATATTAGGTGAGGTTGTTAGACCCCCGCTTTTTCAGGTGGATGAAATCAATCTTACAGGGTATGGCTTGATACTTCATTGTGAAATAGGTGTAGTTATCCGAGCTGGATCTAGACCATCTATGCCTCCAACTCTGAAGAGGCAGAAGCATTGACTTTGCTTGAAGCAGAAAGATGAGCGACAAACATGAACTTCCAGCTATTAATTTTGCGCAAGTTCATGCAAACTCAATTCATTGGAGACCAGCAATAGTTTCTGAAGCTAAAAGGGTTCTGAAGTCATACAAGTCTTTTTGGGGGTTTTCTTTCAATCATACAAGTAGTTGTAAGAGCATAGCTCGGTTGAACCCGCCAAACGTTGGTATGTCAAGTTTGGTTGTCATATTTTAGTGAATCAAAACTCATTTAAAAAGTCGCTTGATTATGTACTAGATTCAACTTCGTGTAGGTTAGCTTGAAAGTATAAGGATATAAGACATTACAAGTATTGCGAAGACTTGAAGAAGTGAAGAAGTAAGAAGCTACAACGACAACATCATCCTTCCGCTTGAAGTTAGTGATATTTGACTTCAACTGTTTCATTCCCTAACGTATCTTTCAAGTCGTGCATATTGAAAACAAAACTGCGAAGCATGAACACTCTAGTTAGACATAGTATTAAGGAATACAATACGAGGTTTATTGCTTAACCATTAAACTTTGTAGATAAGACATCGACATAATCGTTTAAATGCTATTGTGATTATGTATGGGTATGAGGTGAGGATTTCATCCTAGGAAACAATGTTTTACATGTGTTTCAAGGAAGTAAATTCATGAACTTGTTTTGTGAATCGAAAAGGAAATCTTCAGGCATTATTGGTATTGTTATTCATTGCATATCTTGTGAACAACCAATATGTGTGATTAGTATAACCGCTGATGACTTGTTTGTGTTCTTGGTAAAACTATTCACAAAGGCCTGACTTTTGTATTGGTATGACTTTTATTAGTGGAACCGATTTTAAGTAATCACCTGAGATGGTATGATCAAGTTTGTGATTTTGTGTATGACCGACTCTGGGTAAAGGGGAACCGATCCTAGTAAGAGGTGCAACACATCACAAAGGGGAATCGATCCTTGTATGAGGTGCAGCAAGTTTTTAGCAGAAAGTGAAAAAGCGGGGGTCTAACAACACCACCCAATATTTCGCTTAGCAATCTGTATGGACAAACTCGAATATACTTTTAAGATAATCAACAAGACTCAATCAATTAAAAGTATATCAACGAGTTTATATCTATCTTCTTGATTTGATTTACTCAAGCAGGAACTGCGAGTTCTAATCAAATGCAAGGAATAACTTGGATGGTACCAAAGACCAATATCCAAGGATCAATCAATGACAATCAACAACCAAAGGTTGGATTACACTAATTGATGATCAAACGCACAACCTGTATTATTTTAATTATAAAGATAAAACAATATAATGCGGAAATTGAAATAACACAGATACCAGATATTTTGTTAACGAGGAAACCGCAAATGCAGAAAACCCCCGGGACCTAGTCCAGATTGAACACACACTGTATTAAGCCGCTAGAGACACTAGCCTACACCAAGCTAACTTCGGACTGGACTGTAGTTGAACCCCAATCAATCTCCCACTGATCCAAGGTACAGTTATGCTCCTACTCCTCTGATCCCAGCACGATACTGCGCACTTGACTCCCTTAGCTGATCTCACCCACAACTAAGAGTTGATACGACCCAAAATCGCAGGCTTTGACAATAAAAAAATCTGTCTCCCACAGACAAGTATATCAAAGGATCAATCTGTCTCCCACAGATAAACCCTAAAGTTTTTGTTCCATCTTTTGATAATAATCAAGGTGAACATGAACTAATTGATAATTCGGTCTTATATTCCCGAAGAACAGCCAAGAGTTATCAATCACCTCACAACAGTCTTAATCATATGGTAGCGAAACAAGATGTTGCGGAATCATAAACAATGAGACGAAGATGGTTGTGATTACTTTTTATATCTTGCCTATCGGAGATATCAATCTCAATACAATCAATCTAATTGTACTCGTACGATAGAAGATGCAAGATCAGATCACACAACTACGATAAAAGTAGTATCGGTCTGGCTTCACAATCCCCATGAAGTCTTCAAGTCGTTAACCTGGTTTTAGAAGAAGAAAACCAAAGGTTAAAGGAGAATCTCCTCTAGTATGCAAACTAGTATCACATGTGAGGTGTGGGGATTAGTTTTGCACAATACTAGATGTCTCCTTTATATAATCTTTCAAATCAGGGTTTGAAATCAATGTTAGCTTAGTAACAAAGCATTCAATATTCACCGTTAGATGAAAACCTGATTTAGACTCAAGCTAATATTTCTCAACCGTTAGATCAAAAACTTAGCTTGTTACACACACTCTACAATGCGCGCTTCTAGGTTTGTTAACCGTACCCAAACATATGCACTTGTTGGTTCAACAACAATTAACCAAATGGTTAGCCATATGAGCATTTCATATCAATCATGATCTTCTTCACCATAACTAGTTCAAATGACTTCAAAATGAACTAGTTAGAGAGTTGTTCAATTGCAAGGAAATCTCATGTACCACACAAGACACAATTGAAGCAAAGATGATCTGATTCACTTGAATCGGTTCATTAAATTTTATAGCCACGGTTTGCAAACTGCATTCTTTAGTCTTTTTAAGTTTAAGTTCATAAATCATCTTCAGATATATAACCTTCTCAAGTTCGCAGACTAGGTTCGCGGACTTAAGTTACCGAGCAGAGTTTACAAACTCCAGCAAAAATTCTCGGGTTTGAGAACTTTGCCGGTTCGCGAACTGGGTTCGCGGACTTAGCTTTACGCAAGTAGTTTGTCAACTCCAGCAGAAATTCTCGGGTTTGAGAACTTCCGCAATTCGCGGACTGAGTTCGCGGACTTGGCTCACGCCATTCTTCTGGTTCTCTTGATCAACAAAGTTCGCAAACTTTGGTTCAAGGAATAGGACTTATACATAAATGTGTTTCCACAACAATGCTTATGTCCACCATTGGTTATGTAATCTAAACTCTCATTTCAATCATTGAAAAATTCTTCGAGGACGTTATGTAGTTGTTACACCATTTCTCGTCAAAGAAATTTTCAAGATGATTGAAACATATTATGACTTTCGTCACATGGTAACGACAAACTCGGTTAAAGCGAAAAGCTTACCAACGCATATTTCGATATATATATAGGCGAGGTATACTCGGCTCGAAATACCAAATGTGTATAATCCAAGTCTATATATAGCATACGACTTCTTGTCTCAAAGAGTAAGAGATAGAGTAGATAGACTTTTGAGTGACAGATAAGTTCAAGTCTTCGCATACCTTTTTGTCGAGAAGTTCCACCGGTTCCTTGAGTAGTTCTTCTACTTGTATAATGAATCGCCATGAAGTCCTTGAGCTCAACTACACTTTATATCCTAGTCCGAGACTTAGCTATAATAGACTAGAAATCAAGACTTATAGTTTTGATCACTAACATTGACAAACATGCTTGAGATAGCAACGCATGCGAGTTCGACCGGGAAATGCTCTAACAGAAAGGGGAACCGATCCTATGGACATGTGTAACAAGTACTAGTTAGATAATATATATATATATATATGTGGGGAACCGATCCTAGTACCTAGTCGACCATATTTTTGGAAAGTTAGTGTGACTATGCACAATACTCACATGGAGGTAGAACCGAAACTTGTTTTGGTAGAACCATGAAACCCATGATTTGTGATTGAGTGTTCTTGATCAATCACATAGTTCTTGAAAGTCAAATGAACCAATTCTAAACTTGTTTGGAAGTGTGGAAAATTGGTTCAAGGTTGTAAGTATGAAAGAGGACTTACAAAGTAAGGATGTCGACATACTTTGAACAAGTGCAGTAACGCTTATCTTTAATTATTCAAAGTTATTACTTAATAGCTAAAGGAAGAAAATCCCAGGATCGAAACATAAATAAGTTAAGAATCTTTTAATTAAGGTTTTTAATTTTATTTTAGGAAAATGAGAATTAGTAATGTGCATTTACTAGTTGGAGATTTTCCAAAGAGATTTTCGGTCAATATTTTGGACAGAGCATTTCCAGGAATTATGGAAACCGAATTTGGAATATATTGCATATCTTGAGAAGATTTTCGGTTTTGGAAATTCCTTGGAGTCCAAACTTCCTTGTCTATAAATATGAAATTTTGCATTTCGAGCAAACTAATCCTTCGTGACAGCAAACTTCCTCGGTTGTGTTGTTACTGGTGAAACCGCCTATTCGGAGGGGAGAGTAACCTAATTAGGTGAAATCTCTTACGGCCGCTCAGTAAAGTCTTCTTTGGTATTGAGAATCTCTATTAGTATTGTTGGTGGGAAACTAGATAATTGTGGCTTATCTTTTGTTTACGATTGATTTGATTGACTAATGGTGGTTGAACTTTGATTACACCTAGTTTGTTTATGCTTGAGAATCTTCTCTTCTGATATAAGATTCACTCAAACTAGATCGAAGTTTCGATGTGTATCTTTAGACTGTTTGTAGATCTAAAGACGTCTTGTGATAATCCATTGTTAACAGACTCCGTTCTGCGCGTGATTGATCACAAGAGATTCAAGTTATTGTGTACAGGTATTTATTGAAGATCTAAGAAGATTTGAAGACAAAGAAAATATTGAAGATTTCTGATTTGGGGTTCATAATCTTTGGTGTGCACAATACTTGTTTCGGTATAGAGGATCCAACTATAATCGGTTTATCCTTGTGGAAGATTAGATTGATTAGTTGTGTAGATCGACATCAATACAATTCTTTGTGATTAAAAGTATTGACTGCAAAATATTAACAATTACTTCGGTAGTTGATAATAAGATACAGCTAAGAACCTGGAGAAGGAGTTTATTGAAATAAACAGAAGAGCCTTTGTCGAACTCACATCACTTGGTTGAAAATAGTTGCTACCAGACAGATTTGTTGTTCCTTTACTGTTTGGAATACGAACCAAAGGAATTGTTCCAAGTACGTGACTTATTTATAAGTCGGAGGCATGGGAATACAGACGGAACTAGGTGAACTATAGGTTTAGTTGCTTGGTATCAACTATACGAAGTTGGTTTGATTTTGTATAGCGGCTTAATCCTGAGAGTATTCAATTCTGGACAAGGTCCCGGGTTTTCTGCATTTGCGGTTTCCTCGTTAACAAAATCTTATTGTTTCTTTTACTTTTCTATTTCCGTAATTATAATTGTGTTTATTACAATTAGCAGTAAAATACACAAACTTTAATTCCTATTTACTTGATAAGTAATCCTATTGTGTTTGGTTAAGTCCGAACCTTTTATCAAGTAAACGTACTTCATTGTTGTATTGTCTCGATCTCGTATCCATAGACGATCACACGAAGAGTGAACCGATTAGTTGTATTGTCTCGACTCAGTCCATAGACAATCACTTTCGGATAAAGGACTTATATGTAGGAAAAGTTTTAGCTTGAAGTATACTTGGGTACCCTCTCCGTTTCAGTAGTAATAAGGTTGCAGTTTAGCAAAACATGAAAGAAACCAAGGGAATCACATACAAGAATTGAGACAAATGCCAACTTTTATTCAAGATGCTTTAAAAATTATGATTTCAGTTTTTTACTTTCAAATGATTTGTACTTACAATCAGAGGATAATAATCTGTTGGAAATTTCTCATATCTCAAATTCTACAACTGAGATAAGGGAGGCTGATCGATTTTTATATAGTGGTAAGAAGGTTTTCGTTCTCTCGGACTTTGTTGAATTGATTCTAGGCTTACATATAAAAATACTAAAAATAAGAAATTATATACAAAGTATGTCACGGGATGAAGAATTTACTGGGACTCGGGATTCCACTGCTTTTCATGTTCATGGGGTTCATAAATTAATCCTAGAGATTTATTGCTCAAAACAAAAGAAACAATAACTCTATTCTTTTCCAAAGTAGACTTCATAAAACATTAGTTGTAAGTTGTGCGCATGAAGCATCAAAAGTAATTAAAACCAAGCATGCGACATCAAACAAAATAACAAATAATTAATAGAAATCATAAGACAATTAAATTCTATGCAAATAGTTATAAAAGAATTATTTTAATTACCACATGAACGAAACACAACCTCCTCCGTCGTCCCAGTGATGGGTCTAGCTCCGCATGGTGAAAACAAACTCAAAGGAATTTTTTATTGCTCAAAAAGGTGTTTACAAATGATGGAAAAGGTGAGAAATAATTAAAACCGGGTTTGTAACAATTATATTTGTTACAAACCAAACTGTTACAGACAACGATAAATATGAAGTGTCGCTGGCACTGTAACAATACGACTGTCTTCTGTGGTCTAATGTTCTTCGTGTTCTTCTTCACCAGCAAAACTGGTTCATCTCTGCAACTTGATTTTTCTCCATCCTCAACCCTCTGCTCGCTCCCCTATCACTCCATCTCTCCTCTGCTTCTCTACGTACACCTTAAATAGCCTCCCAGAACCGAAAATAATCCTCCATAACTCCAACAAATCTTCCATTACTCGGTATTGAAGAAAAATATTCTCGGGAATATTTTCTTCCCCTGTTTCACGAGATTCCGTGTATCTTCCTCTTTGATCGAATTGAAAGCACTTACCAGCCCTGTTGTAGTATAACAGGCTGGTATATATCCAAAACAAGAGAAAATCTGACCAAATATCCATGAGTTTAATGGAGAATATCTTCCCATGCACGTACGCCTCTGTCTTCTTCAACACGAGAATCTAGCCAATTTTATCCGACAAAATAATCCATACCATGTCTGTTAAGACCAGTCACATCATCCCAACAATTCTCAGCCATTGAGTCTCTCTAAAATGTCCTCAAATCTCGAACAAAAAATTCTGCAGGTGAAAAACAAGTTTCCCGCCAAAATTCAGTTTCAAATGAGGAAGCTGATGGTTGCCCCCTATCCAGAGTATGGGCGCCTTTAACAGTTGGGGTGCCTAGAGGTGCCCTTATCCAAAATGAGGGTGCCTTTAGTACTTTTTGGGGGGTGCCCCGAGCAACTTTTCGAGCCGAATTTCCAAAAATTTTTATTTCCCAAAAATACCTACAAACATATAAAACACCATAATAAGTACGACATCGAGTACCAACAATACAGAACATTCAGGACAAATTAGACACAAAAATGTGTCTATTAAATAACCCCAAACTTATTTTTTGCTAGTCCTCGAATAAAACTAATCTAGAAAAATAAAATCCTAACTCGCTAGGTGTCCCTAGCGACCGAGATATAGTCTCGGGAGGGTTTACCAGAGGTGTACCCACAAAACCATTACTCCAGACCCTAGCTATCTACGCAGAACCTTGGAAGGCACTAAAGAATCTCCTTGGTTGGCATACAAACATTGACTATAGGAGGAAGTACCCTGATGCGAAATTCCAATTGTTGTACACGAGTTTGCGCTCAGCATACTATAATTCATATATAAGTGACAGAGCTCTACTCGGGTAGTTTCTAGACATCATAACCGGAGTCAACCAATCACATGGAAAAATTAAGAAGATGGATAAAGAGAAAATAGATGGTTTAAAGTGAACGGTGTTTCCCATATCTGTCTGAAGGCCTCTGCCAAGATGAACCTATCCTAATGGACTGAGATACCGGTCTGACTAATATCAACACAATTGGCAAATACAAGGGAACCAGTGGTCGATAAACCTATCTCTAGGTCAACACAACTGGCATATACAAGGGCATCAGTGGTCGACTTTATTGAATTTATTCTGGTTGGTCTGATCATCTGGTCTCAATTTTTTTTTTTTTTTTTGGTATCTCAATCACTCTATTTCACCCTAGCAATGGTAACAACTTGAATTGTGTGCCCCACCAAATCACTTAAAAAATAAAAACAGAAAGATTAGGATTCAACGAGATATGGCGAAACTACCATGTTTTTTTTTTAATTATAACACCTGAGCTCTGTGCTTTTATGAATAGACTCTTTAGATGTTTCCATCTAATCAGATTGGTTCGTCAACTCCTACAACCAAGATGTTCCCATCCACTTAGATTGGTTAGTGTCATCCTTAATAAACATAAATTTCGAGGCTTTGGAGTTTATTTATTGCAACTAAAAAGTTTCTCCCATACCCCCAAACTTAAATCTAACATTGTCCTCAATGTTCTAAAGATAAAATTAAAAGCATGAACAAGGAGAAACTGTTACCACTCGAAGCAAAAGAGTTAAGGAAAGATATTACCGTGTTGCATGAGATTGGTTACCTCCCAGGAAGTGCTAAGTTTAAAGTCTTCATCCAGACATCGGAAGGAATTAATCACCTCATAGAATCATAAAGCAGTAGCCGGAATAACTGTGGGTCATATGGATCAAAAAGTGCTAACCACAAGAAGAGGAAACTACAATAAACCAAGAATACATCGATCATACCCTTGTTTAAGACAACTACATCTAGTTGTGGTTCAGGTTCAGGCTCTATAAAAGGGTCTAAATAAAAAGATTTCATCGGTTGGATTTCCTCAAAGGAATTCTGAAGAGTCTGGAAATATTCAACTAAGAACTTAGAAGCGCATAACAAAAGCCTGAATAATTGGGGGATCCTTAAGAAAATGTGTCGACCCTATTTTCCTAAAGTAATTAGGTTTAGTCTCAAAACTTAATAACTGACACATCTGAAAATCATATGTTCCCACAATTGGAAGAAAGGTTTTTGGTGGGAAAACAAAGTCAATATTGGTAACATAGCCTGGGTTAACCACATCAACCGGAGGATGGGTTTCTAACAACTGAGCTCTCTTATGGACACAACTAGGTTCAGGAGAAAGTGTGTGAAGATAATCTTGTAAGATGGTTGAGGCACAAATATCAAGTCCTACACGAGGGAACTTTCTAAAAGTAAGGCACCAGGAAAGTGATAATCACCCTCAAACTTAGAGTTTTCAGTGTCTCTAGGTAGACTAGTCACAATTTCCCTAATTTCTAAATCATTAGATTCCTGAAAATGGTCAATTGATTCTTCTAAGTTGTAATCAGGTGCATCCTCACTCTTTTTTACGAGTTCACTTTCTTTGTCTAAGACTGTTGTTTCTAAGTCGCTAGACTCAAAATAAACTCGTTCCTCTAAACCATCATCACAATCATATAAAGGATTATCAGAGAAAGCTTCTAGTAAAGGCACATTAACTAAGGTGTTAATCAAAGTTACTTCCTCCGATTCACTGATAGGCACATCTAATAATAGATTATCCAACACACTACAGGCTAAAGGATCACGAACTATATCGTCTAAAACGGTGGTATCCCTAGTCAAATCCTCATCCTTTTGAATAGGTGAATAATTATTAAAATTATTGGATTTGTACTAGAAACAAAACTATCATTATAAAGCTCAATCGGAGCAACAAATTCCTGATCACTATGCCTACATATTTCATGTTCTTCATCAATACTATCCTCATCATAATCATCATTATAATAACATGAAAATGATCGAACCTCATATAAACAAGTAGTGTTACCAATTCCAACCTCTTCATCTTGATTATTATAAAAATTATCCTCATTTTCACGGGTGATATAGGAAAGAATGTATTGGCAATCACGAGTAATTCGAGCTTCTCTTTCTTTCGAGCTTCTCTTTCTTCCGACTCTAATTCAAGCCTACGTGTTGACTCAGCAAACTCACGTGTTGACTCAGTTAACTTACATGTTGACTCGGCTAACTTCCTGAGGTTATCTTCTAAAGAAGGTTTACTCATTGTTACAGTTCTTTCGTTTATAACTAAGTCACCTGTGTCCGGTGATTTATGTGTCGACTCATGTAACTTACGCGTTGACTCAAGTATCTTACGTGCCTCATCTATAGAAGAGGAATTATAGGAATTTTGCTCGTATGACCGGTATTCATGTGAATAGTAATTGGGCTCACCATGGTATGACCCATAACCTTCAAAAGTTTGGTGTTCTCAACCACTATTCACACTATGGTCATAAAAAGAATAATATTCATGTTGCTCAGTCGAATAATCATTGTATTGGTTATACCAGTTCGACATCCTCACTGCAAGGGAATTATAAACAAACACAAAGAAGGCTGACTCGACCACAACAAGCCTATTTTATCTAGCAAACAAAATCATGATGTCTCCCTTAGATTGTTTCTAGACCAGCTTTTATTCTTTCGAAAAGGAATTCGTTACAATCTGAGCAAACCTCTCTGGAATCAATCCGAGTTAAAGTAAGTTGAATAGAGACGAGGGGAGATCAGTGGAGCTTTGATACCCAAGGCCTCACCGGCGTTACAAGGCGGCGTATTCAACTCACAGAAATCATCATGAACTTCAAAGTATGCTCAAAAGAGTAACCAATATTTTCCGCACGACTTTCCTAATAAGCTCGTTACCCTATCGGTCTCGTTCTAGTCAAAATTTTAGGCTTAGGTTCGCGTTTGGTTTCGTTTTCCTAAGGCGAGCAAGAAGGAAACGGTGATGAAATCCGAGTCTTTATCTTGATTTGGCCAGGCCTTGCCCTTTACTAGAAAATTAAATCCAATTTCAGGTCCTCAACATATATGCATACAAAATCATCCAGTAAACCCGCTGACAGGGGATTCGCGGTTGTTTAGAATTCTTACCTCCCGTTCCAAACGGGGAATGAACCGTTGAAGTCGACTCGGGCCACGACTCCTATGTCATGTACGAACCCGAGGGCCGAGGCGATATTGTAATCTCCGTCCTTCTCTGCAAACAGTTTATTTAAAACTACCCTTCCGTAGGGTTTTAAAAATAAAGTCCAATGTTCAATGTCCAAAAGAAAAGAAGAAAAAAAATGTCCAAAAATAAAAACCTTAATTACAGTTTCTAAAAAAATAAAAATAAAATTATTTACAAAATCTTCTTCTTCACTCTTTTCTTTCCTTTTTGGGATTTTCCTTTCTTTTCAGCACTTTCTCTTTTCCTTTATCTTAGCTCCAAATCTGAAAGCAAACAAAAATACCAAAATGCGTAAAAAAGAACAAATAAAATAAAACCTAAA
The DNA here is from genome assembly GCF_003573695.1 of Papaver somniferum. NCBI lineage: Eukaryota > Viridiplantae > Streptophyta > Magnoliopsida > Ranunculales > Papaveraceae > Papaver > Papaver somniferum. The sequence continues at coordinate 120,914,080 of NC_039361.1, read as the reverse complement.
ACCAAATCTATAAAGAAATCCGCGTCAGCGGCGCCAAAAATTGATCGATTTTTATATAGTGGTAAGAAGGTTATCGTTCTCTCGGACTTTGTTGATTTGATTCTAGGCTTAAATATAAAAATACTAAAAATAAGAAATATACAGAATATGTCACGAGATGAAGAATTTATTGGGACTCGGGATTCCACTTCTTTTCATGTTCATGGGGTTCATAAATTTATCCTAGACATTTATAACTCAAAACAAAGGAAACAATAACTCTATTCTTTGTCAAAGTAGATTTCATAAAACATTAGTTGTAAGTTGTGAGCATGACGCATCAAAAGTAGTTAAAACCAAGCATGCGACATCAAACAAAATAACAAATAATTAATAGAAATCATAAAACAATTAAATTCTATGTAAATAGTTAAGAAAAAATTATTTTAATTACCACATGAACGAAACACAACCTCCTCCGTCGTCCCAGTGATGGGTCTGGCTCCGCATGGTGAAAACACACTCAAAGGAATTTTTCATTGCTCAAAAAGGTGTTTACAAATGATAGAAAGGTGAGAAATAATTAAAACCGGGTTTGTAACAATTATATTTGTTACAAACCAAACTGTTACAGACAACGATAAATATGAAGTGTCGCTGGCACTGTAGCAATATGACTGTCTTATGTGGTATAATGTTCTTCGTGTTCTTCTTCACCAGCAAAACTGGTTCATCTCTGCAACTTGATTTTTCTCCATCCTCAACTCTCTGTTCGCTCCCCTATCACTCCATCTCTCCTCTGCTTCTCTACGTACACCTTAAATAGCCTCCCAGAACCGAAAATGATCCTCCATAACTCCAACAAATCTTCCATTACTTGGTATTGAAAAAAAATATTTTCGGGAATATTTTCTTCCCCTGTTTCACGAGATTCGGTGTATCTTCATTTTTGATCGAATTGAAAGCACTTACCAACCCTGTTGTAGTATAACAGGCTGGTATATCCAAAACAAGAGAAAATCTGACCAAATATCCATGAGTTTAATGGAGAATATCTTCCCATGCACGTACGCCTCTGTCTTCTTCAACACGAGAATCTAGCCAATTTTATCCGACAAAATAAGCCATACCATGTCTGTTAAGACCAGTCACATCATTCCAACAATTCTCAGCCATTGAGTCTCTCTAAAATGTCCTCAAATCTTGAACTAAAAAGATTCTGCAGGTGAGAAACAAGTTTCCCGCCAAAATTCAGTTTCAAATGAGGAAGATGATGGTTGCCCCATATCCAGAGTATGGGCGCCTTTAACAGCTAGGGTGTCTGGGGTGCCCTTATCCAAAATGAGGGCGCCTTTAGTACTTTTCTGGGGGTGCCCCGAGCAACTTTTCGAGCCGAATTTTCCAAAAATGTTTATTTCCCAAAAATACCTACAAACACATAAAACATCATAATAAGTACGAAATCGAATACCAACAATACAGAACATTCAGGACAAATTAGACACAAAAATGTGTCTATCAACAGCCAATAGGCTCAATAGCCTTTTGTAACTTTTTGGGTTTGTATCAATACATTAACTATCAAAACAAAACAACAACAAAATCAAGATAAAGGGGGGGTGAGTTTTAATTCATAATGACCAACCACCAATTGAGGAGAATGGTCCTTCAAAATTTTCATGCTCCCCAAAAATTTGTTCATTGACTTGATCATGTTCTGAAGGTGATGTACGTCCTTGTTGCTGATGTTCAATAATACGGCTGTTTTGAATTGTCTTCATTTTCATCTCGGCCGAAGGAGGACCAACTTTGTGGAAAAACTTTGGTGGTCATGTTCCGTGGAAAAACCGACGATCGCCATCTTTTGTAGTGTTAAAGTCGATGTCTTTACATCTTCGGTTTCTATGCATCTAGGCAAGTCATGGATGCCAAAATCTATCCACTAACACGATTTCACCGTTTGTTGCATGAACACCAAACCTTGAAGGATGAGATATATCAACTCTAACACTAACCTTGGAGGACTGAATCCATTGCCCCTCTGAAGTCTAAATAGGGGTAATGAAAGCTAGCTCATTCAATTTTTCCACAGTGATATTAGCTACATCAGATTGTTCAGGATACAATTTCTTTTGTATGGTAATGAGCTATTGTAACATAACATAATCATCGAACTTCTAGATGAAAGTCGTTCAAAAAGAGTTTAAAACTTTTTAATTCAATTGAAGATGTCATTTCACAAAATTGGTTAAAAAGACCAAAACCAATAATTCCTGGGTGAAAAGGACACTTAGATTTTGATATTGTTTAAATGGACAAAAATGTAAAAATAGCCAGGATGTAAACAGTTTCATCCTGCCAATTTTCAAATACTTTTTCTTATTTTTTAATTTACACAGGATGCATCCAATTTCATCCTAGCTATTTTTTAAGTTTAAGCAAGGATGAAACTGGTCCATTTTATCCATACTAATTTTTACTAGTCCATTTGAAAGATGATTTAAAAATATTTGGACAAATGACCAATTTTCCGATGATATTTATAAGTAGAACACGAACAAAGATATAACTAAGTGATTATTTCCTATTTATAACCCACATTTACGCCTGTTATGTCAAGCGATTATTTCCTATATATAACCCACATTTATGCCTGTTATGTCACTAGAACCGTCTTGACCTCAACTAAACAATGTCTATGACCATCGTGACTGTGTACACATATATCTCACTATCAGACACGTGTATATAAAAAGGTACGTGGAAAGCATGCAGGCCAAAACATCAAAACATGATGCATCACGAAACACCCAATAAACCCCGAGGAGTTACTTTATCTCATCCCCAAAAGAGGAGCTAAGATCAACGGTGGAGAGAAAGTTAGCTGACACGGACTGACAGGGGCAGAAGACACTTGTCTGACACGAGCAGACCCCTCAACTACCCGCATTAAACACTCTGAGCAGTGTACGTGTCGACCAACCTGTGGAACGAGCGAGGATGCCTCTGCGGGATCAAGGGGCAAACGCAGACCTCCGCGTGATGGACGCAGGGACACAAGAAGATAAGGTTCCAACGGTCTTCAGAGATGGGGCCCACGTTCTAACCTTATAAATACCCAATCTCCACTAAGAGGGAGGGGGGTCGAAAAGATCAGGAAGAAAAGGAGAGAGAGAGAGAGAAATAGTAAAGGTAAGTTAATCCCTTAGAGGAGAGAAACATGTAAACCCCAAAAGTCATTCAACTATTCGTGTAACCGTGAAGAACATAGTAAAACAACAAACCCCGTGGATGTAGGCCTTAGTGCTGAACCACGTAAACCTTGGTCTTATTTACATTTCAGCACTTTACATTCATTTAGCTCCGTGCATGTTTACTTGTATGTTTTGTTTTCCTTAATACTTATACCCCATGCACAAACGCCGCGCATGGAGTTGTTGGATGAGGCCATGATAAACCCGAAGGTTTTGAGCCGATGAATCAACACCCGGGTACCATCATCATAATTTCTTTAGATGATAATGATTGATTGTGAGCGTTCGGACCCCCTCGTGGTTTGTGTGCTCACAATTTGGCGCTAGAAACAGGGACTTCGTCCCGGTAAAAGATTTATCTTGTCTTGTGATTTCATTTTAAATTGGCATATGATTGCTCTAATTTTATCAGCTCGGACCGTATAGATCATTCGTTAACTATATTATGTTCAAAAACCCACTTTTGATTTGATCTTCGATAAGAGTTATTGTTCTAAGCGGGTTATTGTTCTAATCCATCGGATTTACAATTTTCGTAGTTTTTATACTAAGGATCTCCTTTAATAAAACTCTAACCCGTATTTTATAGCCTGCGGGTGTTAATTCCCTCTTGAAAAATTGTATTTCGCCAACTAACCTGCTTCACGCGGATATTCCCGTTTCTGTTGTTTGAAATAACTTATGCAGAGAGAACGTGTTGTGAGTAAAGAAGGAAAGTTTACGCGAGATTTCATTATCAACAAAAGGGCACGTGATGAAAAAGACGCAGGAAGCAGGAAAATCCAAAGCTTTGTCAAAAGAAACACCCAGGACAACCCAGATCATCACCCGAAGCAAGCAGAAAGGAGATAAAGCTAAAATGACCAGTCGAAGGCAAGATACTGCATAAATCACTTCACCCATGAACGCTAATTCAGTTGCAGCGGCGGCTCTCAGAGCAGCAACGATAAAGTACGGGGAGGCTGCGGTAGTCCCGAAGGCTACGGAGGCTAGCAATACCTTCGCCGTGAGTCAACTTAATCAACCAAGAGAAAGGGTGGACGAATCCAGAACATTCCAACCCGCGCACCATCTAACCTTTGGAATGCCGCTAACAAATAATCAGAATCAAACCATACCGGCGGCTCTGGCACCTCAGAGGGGCGCTCGCTCCAATTTGGAAACACCAGCAACCGAAGCTGAACCCCTGCCACCTTTAGTACAGACCATGGAGGAGGGAGGCACCACGGCTGTAGCGGCACGCGCTGGGACTCCCAATCAGGGGTCCAACCAACCACACCGACTAATGGCTGATCTTGATGAACTGAGGAAGAGCCAGCAGGTTTACGCAGAAGCTGTAGCTCTGTTGGCCAGAGAAAATCAAGATTTAAAGGAGCGGATTGCTCTAAGCACGAAGACCAGCCAACAACTTGATGAAGCAAGCTCCAAAGCACCAGAGCCAAACCAAGACTGTAGATTCGTCCTAGCGGCTAATGAAGACGCGACAAGGAGACGTAGCGTATCCGACCCGGATTATGACGATGGAGAGTCAGACGGTAATGAGCTGAAGAATTTAGAGCACCAACGCGCAATGGAGGAACTACGAAATGAGATGATGGCGGAGATTAGGCAATTAAAAAATAAACAAGGTGGGGGAAGGTTAGAAGAGGTCATGAGAGAAGCTAACTCCACGCCATTAACGCATCGCTTGGCCAACACTCTTATTCCACTGAAATGCCCTGTCCCGACGTTCGAATGCTATGATGGATCCAGCGACCCTGCTGCACATGTTCGGTACTACAACCGTGTCTTAGCTAGATGGGGTCAGAACGACGCCGTACTCTGTAGATACTTCCCGTCAAGCTTGAAGGGATCGGCGTTATCATGGTTCGATAATCTGCCACCAAACTCCATCCACTCATACGACCAACTCGCAGAGAAATTCTTAAGAACATACATGTACAACAAGACTGTAAACACCGGGATGGATAAGCTCTTTTCACTAGCCATTGGCTACAAGGAAACCACGAGGGAGTACACAAACATATGGCATAAGATCTTCCAAGCCATAGGGAGCGTGGACCCAGTGGTAAGCATCAACTGCTACAAATGGGGCTTAGACCGAATGAGTCCTCTATTTGTTGAAATTCACGGGAGCGTGCCCAAGACAGAAGGAGATCTCCGAATAATTATCGAAAAGCACGCTCGACTTGAAGAAATTCAACGGGAAAACCCGAGGGCATATCCGCAGAGGTCTCACCGCACCAATTCGGTGGAACAAACCAATGGGGCCAAAAGGGGTTGCTCAGATGAGAGACCTCACGAAGATAGGAAGGAACGGAGGGATGAACGAAGAACAGGCGACCGAAAATTCGAAGATCAAGTTTACACGAAACTCAACGCCAGCTATGCTCGTATCCTACGAGAGATCAAAGGGAGGGAAAACTTAGAGTAGCCATGGTCTAAGGGAAAGCATCCCCCGAGATCCGAGAAGTCTAAAGATTACTGTGAGTATCACTGTTTCAACGGACACCAGACCGAAAAATGCAAGAACCTTAAAATAATGATCCAAAAATTAATTGATGCGGGAGAGCTCAAACATTACATACGAAAGGATGTTACCGAGGACAGATCCAAACGAACCAAACCAGTCCAACTTCCGGAAGAAAACCGAACAATCAACACCATCTCGTGTTCCGAAGCCACAGGACCCTCACTCACCGCACAGATTGGAAAAAGGTTACGGAAGCAATTCGAAGACCGCTGCGAGTTATATAAGGTCGATGGGATAGCAGTGGACGAACACGAAGAATGGGTGAAATCTCCTATCATCTTCGATGCCGAGGATATCGAAGAAGATATGGAAGACCATAACGATCCCTTGGTCCTAACATTACCAGTAGCTGGATGTAACCTCAAAAAGATCCTCATAGACGGGGGAAGCTCTGTAAATGTCCTATTCTATGATGCATTCAAACGAATGAAGCTCCATGATGAACAGTTGATGACCTCTTATCACACCATCTACGGATTCAATGGAGCAGCCACGAAGCCCTTGGGAGACATCGTGTTACAGGTTAACGCAGGACCCATGAAACTGGATACCCGATTCAGTGTGGTGGATACCTCTTCCCCCTACAACGCCATTATTGGACGAAAATGGGTACACAAGCTCAAAGGAGTTGCGGCAACATATCACCAATACCTCAGATTTCCAACACCTGAGGGAATAATGGAGATCAAGGGAGATCGAATCGCTACGCGAGAGTGCCAGGCCACTCAGAATCATATCAACAATGAGCAAGAAGAACAGCGAAAAATCCGAAGAGTAAGAAATCAAGAAACCGCGAAAGAGAAAGCCGTAGACCTATTCCTTAAGGAAACTACAGGAAAAGGCTTGACGAAAGATGGTAATGTCCAAGGCTCGGAAACAAGTACCTCAACAACCAGCGAAGAGCAGAAACACGCTAAATAGCAATTAAAGAGCGCCCCAGTCCTCGGAGACCCGAAGCCTGTGTTCACACCAGTAGAACTCGTAAAGGAAATCAACATAGGAACGGAAGAAGACCCGAAGATGGTCAAAATTGGGACCATCATGGACGAAGGAAGGGAACATTCCTTAACCAAACTACTCAAGGAATATGCGGATGTGTTCGCCTGGAAGTTAGGAGATATGCCGGGGATTGACCCAAAAGTAATCCAACATGAACTACGCATCAAACCGGGCACGCCCCCGTTCAGGCAGAAAATACGAAAAGTGGCTCCAGAATATCATGAGGCAGTAGAAACAGAACTTCGGAAGCTACTAGACGCAGGATTTATCAAGGAAGTCAGGTACCCTACCTGGATCTCCAACATGGTCATTGTTCCTAAGAAAAATGGAGGGGTTAGAATATGCATCGACTTTACTAATCTCAACAAGGCATGTCCAAAGGACAGCTATCCCCTACCGAGCATAGACCAGCTGGTAGAAGCAGTAGAAGGATACGAAGAACTATCATTCATGGACGGACATTCTGGTTACAACCAAGTAGCCCTGGCAGAAGAAGATCAGCCACACACAGCGTTCTATACCCCACATGGCCTTTATTGCTATACCAGAATGCCTTTCGGGCTCCGAAACGCAGGGGCAACATACCAAAGGATGGTCGATGCTATCTTCAATCCATGGATTGGAGGAACCCTAGAAGTCTACGTGGACGACATGCTCGTCAAAAGCAAGCTGCGTAAAAATCACCACCAGGACCTGAGGAATATCTTCGAAGCAATGAGACAGCATCACATGAAAGTGAATCCGGAGAAATGTACTTTCGGTGTCACCTCGGGGAAGTTCCTCGGGTATCTGGTGACGAAAAGGGGCATCGAGGTAGACCCGGCGAAGATTCAAGCCATAGTAGAGATGCCGTCCCCAAAGAATCTGAAGGAAGTACAGAAGCTCAATGGGTCCATCGCAGCGTTGGGCAGATTTATTGCACGGTCTTCGGACAAATGCAAACATTTCTTCAATATTCTTAAAAAAGGGAGCAGGTTCGAATGGACCACCGAATGCGAGGAAGCATTCCAAAAAATCAAAGAACATCTAGCTTCAATCCCGATCCTGCAGAAGCCAGACCCTGATGAAGTTTTGGCACTGTACATAGCAGCAACGGAGGACGCAGTCAGCGCGGTATTAGTCAAAACCAATACAAAGGTGGAACAACCTATCTATTACGTCAGCAAGACACTCAATTCCGCGGAAAGAAATTATACTAAGATTGAACAACTCATCCTCGCACTGGTATGGGCTACCCAAAAACTGAGAACCTACTTCCTAACTCACCTCGTCAGGGTACCATGCAAAGCACCATTGGAAGCAGTCCTCAAAAGCACGGGAAAAGTGGGCCGAATAGCCAAATGGAACACCCATCTGGACCAATTCAACGTCATTCATGAAATTCAACATTCTCAGAAGTCCCAAGTGCTGGCAGATTTCTTAGAAGACCTCCCCCTTGACAACGACGAAGAGATTAAGGGAATACCAGAAGCCGAGGAAGAAATCAAGGATCCAATGGATATCCTCGAACCTGCGAGTCATAGACAATGGGAAGTCTTTGTCGACGGATCTAAAAATAAGGAAGGAGCAGGAATAGGTATTGTCATTATCACCCCAACTGGAGAAAGGATTATACAGGCACTTAGATTGGAATTCAAAGAGCATACCAACAACATTGTTGAATACGAAGCTGTCGTACATGCCCTACGGATAATAATAGAGATGGGGGTAACCGATGTAAGGATGACAAGTGATTCGCAGCTTGTCATACGGTAAATAGGGCTCGAGTATAATGTGTACGATGACACCCTTTCAGCTTACATGGCCTTGGTCCAAACATTGGCATCACAAATCCCGAACATTAAGTTCCGGCACTTATGCAGAAAGGACCTCAGGCACGCGGATGCCCTAGCATATATATCATCCATGCTAAGGGATAAAAATGCCGAAGGTATTAAAATAGCAAGGGTATACGAGCCTTCGATTGCATCTCAATTCTCTTTCGCTACCAATCAAGATGTGATGGAAGAAAATATCGAAGACCAGGTAGGGGAAGACATCCATAATGACTTTGATGAAGAGGACATCCTGTCAAGAGCAAATCAAGACGAAGACTTCAGCAACGAAGATGACTGGAGGGTGACAATACATGCCTTTCTCGAAAAAAGAAGCTTACCTGCGGATCGGAAACAAGCTAGGAAGATACTCTCCAAAGTGGGAAGATATGATCTTCGGGAGGGGGTCATGTATAGGAAATCCTTCCTTGGACCATTACTACGCTGCTTGTCCCGGAAAGAGGGGCATCGAATTCTAAATGATATCCATTATGGTGACGCGGGGAATCATAGCGGCATGAGATCACTAGCTGACAAAGCAAAAACGCAGGGATATTACTGGCCGACAATGATACAAGATGCCGCGAGGATGTCCCGACGATGTGAAGAATGTCAGCGCTTCGCGAAAAAGATCCACGCGCCGGCAACAATGTTAAACTCTGTCGATAGCTCGTGGCCATTTGCAAAATGGGGCGTAGACATCGTCGGGCCTTTCATCGAAGGATCAGGGAAGAGACGATTTTTGATAGTAGCCACGGACTACTTCAGTAAATGGGTGGAGGCTAAGGCCTTGGCCAGGATCAGAGACGCGGATGTGTTCACTTTCATATTCCAGAACATCATTTGCAGATTTGGTATACCTGCTGAAATTGTATCTGATAACGGCAAGCAATTACAGGGAAAAAATATAGACATGCTCTTCGACACTTTCAAAATAAGAAAGAACAAGTCCACCCCCATATACCCCTAAAGCAACGGACAAGCGGAAGCTACCAACAAGACCCTCGCCCTTATACTCAAAAAACAATTAGACGAGCATAAGGGAAGATGGTGCGAACAACTGCACAATGTCTTATGGGCATACAGGACAACACGAAGATCCGCTACCGGGGAATCCCCGTTTCTTCTAACTTATGGAGCTGAAGCAGTCATACCTACGGAAATCCTCATGCCAACCACGAAGACCGAAGCTTGGGAGAAAAACCTCACAACAGATATGATGTTAGAAAGGTTGGACGACTTGGAAGGAAGAAGGGAAGTAGCATTGCAAAAGATGGAAAATTATCAACGAAGACTGGCAAGGGAATACAACAAAAAGTTAAAGCTACGGAATTTTGTAGAGGGACAGTATGTGTTGAGAACAATCCCACGGTATCATCAAGAAAAGAAATGGGGAAAGTTAGCACCTACATGGGGAGGACCTTTTATGATCCACGACATCGCGGGTAACGGTTCCTACTACCTTCGTAATCTAAAAGGCGAGGTCCTCCGGCATCCTTGGAATGCTAAATGTCTCAAACCATACTTCCCATAGAAGCAACGCAGATTTGAATCTGCTTGGAGTGTACCAGAAGATGAAGGGAGCCTGACCGCTCCACATGTTTCTATCTCTGGAAGAGGAATTGCAGACCTCAGCTTATCAATCAAACAAGCTTTCAAATTATCAAGTCAGTGGAATCTACCCACAATATTGGGGAAAGTAGTTAACCTACAATCTCTCAGGTCTCCCCCATCAGTGTCCATAAGTGTAGGACCAGGGGGAAGGCACCCAGCAGAAAGAGATACCCAATCAATCTTAAGGCAACGGGTCGACGTAATGGGTGCGTAAATATTTTAATCCCATATCCTAGAACGTTGCCCCGGCCCCCACCGTCTGGGAATCCTCTGGCCCAGGATTCGCCAGCGGGGTGACAGGCCTCAAGACGATCACGAAGGTACCTTCCTTCAGTATCGCACTCAAAAACACTTGAAAACTTTTGTTTTGTTTTTTCACAAATACTTAAAATAAAAACAAAACAACATTGTAGGTATATCAAGAAGAGGATTCATTTCATAAAGGGTGATTACAAGAAGTGAAAGGCCAAAGTCAAGGATACACAATCAAAAAATACTCCTTTTACAGGATCATCAGCAAAAAATATCCTTGTTACATGATTACAAAAAATATAATGATGCCGCGGAGCCTACAGAACGCTGCGATCTCTACCTAAGTGGCGGCCCCATCGGCAGGATTATTCCGAAGACTCGATGGGACGCTCCCACCAGAAGAGGGTCCCGAGGAGCTGGGCAAGGCAGAAGGAACGGGACGACGAGGATAGTTCTTCACGAGACCATGTTCATTCCTTAGGCCAAGTTCTATCCTCTCCAGCATCTTGTTCGTCTCCTCAGCTAATTGACAACGAGCCTTGTGTTTAATAACTGTTGTCCGCTGTTGGGCTTGGGATAATAACGAAGATAGCCGATTCACTTATCTAGAAGCAGCACCGACGGCCTCCTCGCGGGTTGCTGCTAAATTCTTGAAGTGATTGGTCTGTTCTTCCTGCTGCGCTAAGGAAGATTGAGCCTTTTCAAGTTTTTCATTTGTGACGCGAAGGCGTCCCTCGAGCTCTGAAAAAGACAACACCACGGAGTTAGCATAGAAAAAAAACAAGGTCACACTCGATGAAAGGGGATTATACCTTCGACACAAGCCGAAGCCTCTTCATACTCATTAACAACCGCATCTCGCGCTTCATCAAGATGATCATATTCCGCGGATAATTTCTTATAGTCTAGTTGAAGGTTGGTGAGAGTAAATTGACAGGCATCTAATTCTACCTGCTTCATCGAGTCCATATGACGAAGGTGGTCGACCTCTTTATTTATCTCTGAGACCCCTTTGCTGAGTCTGTACATGCACACTTCAAGATTCCTCTCAGACTCAGCATGACGAGCTACGTCGGCACGAGACGCGGAAAGAGCATTGCTGAGAGCGTAGACTTCAGCACGAGCATCATCTCTTTCCCTGGCAAGACAGAGCATATTATCCTGGACCACTGAAAGAGGAATGGATCGAGCCATCTGTAATTCTTCTTCCAACAGCTGAATCCTAGATTCCAACAAGGAAGTGCGCTCACGGACTTCCCGCAGATTATCACGAGTCCACAGCAGTGTGCCATTAAATAAAGCACGATCATGGTTGTACAGATTTTGCATGTCGACCATCTGAACATGCCGCGCGCGCCATACCTCAGCCCGAGCATCCCATTTCTTAGCTTCACTCTTAATTTTCTCAACCAAATCTCTAATACGAGATTTTCGCCGAGCTCTTTCGTTTCGAAGCCATATCAGCTCGGGGACGCCACCCACTGGAGATAGGGTGGGGAGACTCAGACAGAACAACTAAGAGATAAAAGAATGACGACATAAGGCGAGGGAAAAGAACCAAACCTGTGAAAGTGGAAACTTGGCTACGAGTTTGCTCTAACTCAGCGCGCACTGCAACAAGTTCTGAACGAAGATCAGCCTCTGCTTCACCCAGCTTTTCTTTCTCCTTAAGGCTTTTCTTCAGCTCTTCTATTTCCACCTCAGCCGCAGATAATTCCTTTTCTCGGTGACGAAGCTTAGCCTCGAGCTTCAGAGATTTCGCTTTGAAGAACTGATACAGCACGTGGTTACAATGCTCGCTCCTCATCATCTACACATCAAGATGACAAAACATTATTTCACCGAAGCGTCTGATCGTCACGTAGAAGTATGTACGAAAATTTACCTCCAGCACACGCTGCTGCGGAAAGCCATATTGATACCCGTCGGCAATGGCCATCATATCGGCAACGGAAGTAGGAGGTTCCGGCACAAGGGTAGCTGCGGGAACAGTCAACCTTTTTCCCCAGGCTTCAGACGCCTGCGCCTTAGAAGACATTTCCATCATGCGACGGGTATACGCAGTTGATTCCTTTTCCCCAGCAACAACAGGAGCGGGATGAGAAACAAACAGAAGATTCTTTTCCTTAAACCAATCCATGATGGCGTCCTCACCCTCAGATGTCGGCGACTGGGGAAAATTATTGGCAGGTGATGAGTGCTAAAAAGTGCATATTTCTATATATTTTTCTTGGCATTTAACTCATCTTTTGTGCATTAATTCTACATTTTATCCCATATTCTGTATTTTCATTGTTTTCAAGAATAAATATTTTTCTTACTTAATTTTGCATTTTTAGGTAATAAATAAAGATTGGATGAGTTGCGGAGCAAAAAGAGCAGAAAAGTAGTGAAAAGCCAGGAGGAATTACGCAAGGAAGCCGCGAAGAGTGATGTGCGGAAGACCAAAAAAAGGATAGAAATGGGCTTGAAGAAGAAAGTTGTTCTTAAAGAAGAAGTGGGCTCAAGGTTTTCCAAGCCCAAACTCATTTCCCAAACCCATATTCTATACCCAAAAGCCTAAAACCCAAATCCATACCCGCTTGCGTCTTCAGCCGTCAGATCAGTTCTCAGAAGCATCCGACGGTCGCTCCCTTGCTGTGCATCGAAGTTTGATATCTCCGCCTTACACTACAGTACCTAACTCCATCAAGTACCGTTCGTTTCGTTGTATCTCTTCATCCGACGGTCGCTCATCGCCTGCCTCCGCATCGCCGTCAGATCCACCTACCATCTTCCCATCCATCGCTCCTTGTCACAGATCATCAAACCTCGCTGCACCCGCCTAACACCCAAGTATAGAACACCCTATACCCCTAGCCAAACGCCCCCTAACCCAAAATCACTCGACCTATTCTCCTCCATACCCTGTTGCAGAGAGCTGCTCTGCAACTCCATCACCTCCACCAGCTACACCTCGCTGAACCACACCACCCTGCCATCGCCACTTCCTCCACTGTCACCAAACACCACCTACACGCCGTAGCTACCTCCCCTACCTCTATAGCCATCTAACTTATTGATTTTTCACCACTGAAACCCTAGGTGATAAATCAATAAATTAGGTGAGGCTATAAGACGCAATTGAAGACATGGAGAGGAGCAGAGAAGAGAGAATAGGCATGGGTCGACATCAATTCAGGGATTAGGTGAGTGGAATTTTCAATTCAAAAATTAGGGTTTGCAAGTTAGGGTTTCGAAATTTGGGGATATTTTGTAAAACTATAAAAGGCAATTGATGTGTAGAGAGAAGGTTGTTCTTGGGTTAGCCAAGTTAACCCCCAATTTGGGTCTGAGTAGGTTTAATTTTAATGTCCTGTTAATTTCAGTTTAATTCCAATTTTAATTTCAGTTCAATGTTTTAGTTCAACTTCAATTCCAGTTGTTAATTAGTTTCAATATGTTCTAACTTCATATGCTAAGGCTTAGATGAAGCTCTTGAATTGTATGCTAGGATAATCCATGATCATGTTAATTGTTCTTGTAGTGCTTAAATTTAATAGGACTGATAATATCTACTTGAGTGAATGCATCTGTGATCAGTTGTGCTGTAAGAAGACAACTGATTCTAGGGGTGAAAGAATGATGGTAGCTAAGAATTCAGTCCATTTGAAGGACTGTGTTTAACTGTCTTAGGGTGATAGATAGCTTCTTGAACAACAAGCCTGTGATCAGCTGTGCTGTAAGAAGACAGCTGATGCTAGGGGCAAGTGAGTAAAGATTAGCCAAGAAAATCATCCATTATGATCTTCCCTGAAATGAAACAAGAACAATGATTTGATTAGGCACTGCCTTAGCTTAGGATCAAGTAGTGGATTCAAAGGCCCTTGCATGCTACTGTTTACTGCCTCCATTCAGCTCCATTTTAGCTTAGAAAACTTCAATAGCCCCCTCCAAGTCCCTGTGGACAAACCCTTTCTTCCCATCACTAGCTACAACTGACCCTGTGCACTTGCAGGTCAGTTTGTAGGTTTCTTTCAAAACCCACCAAGTTTTTTGCGCCGCTGCCGGGGATCTGTTTGTAGGTTTCTTTCACAATCATCTCTGATCGATCAATTAGAAGCTCGAATCGCAGCTTTAGAAATGCAATCACATGAGGAATCTGTCACATCTAATTTTCTTAGGCAACCTGAAATCTATGCATGTCCCGCATGTGATGGCTTAGACCACACTATTGCGAATTGCTATATTTTCCATGAATTTAGGCGGACTGGAGAAATTCCAAGGTTTGTAGAACCTACAGATTATTATGATGGTGGTTATTGGGACCATAATCAACCTTTTCAAGGTTGCGATCAACCATTTATAGACCCTAACGACCATGCACCCATGTATCAATCACCACAAGGGGAGGACGAACAATTTCACATGAGCCCTTGTATGCAATCTATAATGGAAAACATCAATCTCCTCAAACAAAACACTGCTAGTTTAGAAATGCATACATTGAATGATCATAGCAGCATTTTTATCCCTAATGAAATTAATTATCAAAATAGTGTTTTTAACCTTACTCATGATAGTCATATTGAACATGAACCTAATCTAGAGGTAAATGAGTGGAATAGAAACACTATAGTTTTTAGGGAAGGACACTCTTGTTTTGTTGAGGATGATAATAATTATGATATTATATTAGAAGAACATGTCTATACTGATGATGTTGTGGAACCTTTGGGTTCAAATACATTAGGCTTCTCTGCCCAGACCTTAATGAATGATATCTCTTCTAGTATTCCATATGATGTTTCCATTGAATTGCCGATGCATGAGGACAAATCTGTTGATGATGTTGATGATTCTGATTGTGAACTTGCTAATTTGATTGATGATTGTGAGCATGATGTGACATGTGTAGATGATTTAGGAGATTTTGATTTGATTGATAATGACGTACCTATTCTCCTACATGAGTCACAATCTGATGGCCTTCCACCCAACCTAGATTTGGTTTGTACCAATATTGTAAAACCAATTTTTCTGAGAATGCCTAATCTAGGTTTGGAACTGTGTGCTTCCCAAGTCCTCTTGGACTATTTTGCTTCTAAGTATAATACATTTGAGGAACCACAGTTGGAATTAGCATGTTTGCCCGTCCCTAGCACAGTTCACTTTGAGCTAGACCTTGTACATGATGAACCCCCAAAACTGCGAGATTTTGTTTCCAAAATTTTATCCGTTAAAAAATCCAGGTTTGGGGGTAGCTCATTTTGTTTCACAGTTTCACTTGCGTTTATTTCCTGTTATATTTGTGTGAAGCTGTTGAAACCTCTACACTTTGTCTTTTGGGTTGATCCTCAACTCTTTAGATTGTTGGTGTATGGTGAATTTTTTGTATATAATTCAGTAGATAAAATTTCTTAAAAACCCTTTTGTTCATTTTGTATATATTTTGCTAATCCAATATGATCTCGGCTGAAATATGTTGGATTTTTGCCTTGAATAACGGAGTTTTAATTCTGCTTTCGCCGTACAATCGGGTATTCTCTCTCCTTTTACTCTACTCAGCATGTCCCTTTCCATATGTTGCATTTTAATTCTTTCCATATTTTGAAACATTGAGGACAATGTTTAGTTTAGGTTTGGGGGTATAGAGTAGATACCACGATAATTTGCCATAATTGAAAACGAACTCCTTCTTCTTTTTGAAAAAATTGAAAAATTCCAAAAAAAATTGAAAAATCAAAATTCAAAAAAATTAAAAAATTAAAAATCATAAAAAATGGAGCTCATTTACCTTGAAATGTTGACTCTTGTGCAAATATGTATTTTTATTAGGAGTCTTAGTCTAGATATTTAGGCACCCTGATTCTAGCACAATTCACATAGTGATAAGAAATTTGCACGCGCACGATCTACCAATACATGTATGGCCTCGATCTTCAAGGTGTTTGATAGGAAGTTACGATTGCCAATCACTTTAGAATACTGAACGAAACTTGACTAGCTTGTTCTTTGGTTGGTTGGGATAGAAGGTGGAGGTTACATTAAGAAAGACAACCATCGAATTTAACTGGGTGCATCAAAAAGGGCTACCTCTTGCAAAGTGTCATGTAATCTTTTGTTTCCTTTTGTACATGTATCAAAAGTGTTTCCAAAAAAATCAAGTATTTATCAATTCCATCATCTCTTGTTCCAAAAATAAAAAGAGAATAGTCAATGTAAATAAGAGTCATGTAAAGAGTCATTTTGTTGTTTCATTGTAATAAGCAAGGAGGGTGTATG
The DNA here is from genome assembly GCF_003573695.1 of Papaver somniferum. Classification (NCBI taxonomy): domain Eukaryota; kingdom Viridiplantae; phylum Streptophyta; class Magnoliopsida; order Ranunculales; family Papaveraceae; genus Papaver; species Papaver somniferum. The sequence goes on along the minus strand of NC_039361.1, from coordinate 120,897,371 downwards.
CCATTGATGTACAACGCGAGTAATTGTGAAATACCTCCAACTCATTCACAATTCTTGTAAAGTCCGGACAGCTAGCTAGATTTCGACCTTGGTTCTTAGCCTGAGAAACTATCTCTTGGTGATTAGTAGTCATAACTTCAGATCTTTCTTTACACATGTGTAGATACACTTTACACTCTTATCACATGTCCTTATTTGTTATCAGTGCTAGGATTGTGCCTTCGATAGCTAGATTGACATCTCCATTTTGCTGTGAGCTTAAACTGTTTTGCACATGTCACATTTGATGGAATATGAGCTTATATTTTGACCTAGAACTTTGTAGGTACGTTCTAAGCAAACCTTCACGAGACTTCAACTCGTCCACTAGGGACACTTAGTGGTTTAAAAGGCTTAGTGCATACGCTAAATGCATTCGAGAGACCAGCGACAGTGGTATAGTTAGGATTTCCTTAGTTTTGTTTTACTTGAGGACAAGTAAAATTCAGGTTTGGGGGTATTTGATGAGTGCCAAATAATGTATATATTTATCCCTTTTTGTTGGCATTTAACTCATCTTTTGTGCATTAATTCTACATTTTATCCCATATTCTGTATTTTCATTATTTTCAAGAATAAATATTTTTCTTACTTAATTGTATATTTTTAGGTAATAAATAAAGATTGGATGAGTTGCGGAGCAAAAAGAGCAGAAAAGTAGTGAAAAGCCAGGAGGAATTACGCAAGGAAGCCGCGAAGAGTGATGTGCGGAAGACCAATAAAAGGATAGAAATGGGCTTGAAGAAGAAAGTTGTTCTTAAAGAAGAAGTGGGCTCAAGGTTTTCCAAGCCCAAACTCATTTCCCAAACCCATATTCTATACCCAAAAGCCTAAAACCCAAATCCATACCCGCTTGCGTCTTCAGCCGTCAGATCAGTTCTCAGAAGCATCCGACGGTCGCTCCCTTGCTGTGCATCGAAGTTTGATATCTCCGCCTTACACTACAGTACCTAACTCCATCAAGTACCGTTCGTTTCGTTGTATCTCTTCATCCGACGGTCGCTCATCGCCTGCCTCCGCATCGCCGTCAGATCCACCTACCATCTTCCCATCCATCGCTCCTTGTCGCAGATCATCAAACCTCGCTGCACCCGCCTAACACCCAAGTATCGAACACCCTATACCCCTAGCCAAACGCCCCCTAACCCAAAATCACTCGACCTCTTCTCCTCCATACCCTGTTGCAGAGAGCTGCTCTGCAACTCCATCACCTCCACCAGCTACACCTCGCTGAACCACACCACCCTGCCATCGCCACTTCCTCCACTGTCACCAAACACCACCTACACGCCTTAGCTACCTCCCCTACCTCTATAGCCATCTAACTTATTGATTTTCACCACTGAAACCCTAGGTGATAAATCAATAAATTAGGTGAGGCTATAAGACGCAATTGAAGACATGGAGAGGAGCAGAGAAGAGAGAATAGGCATGGGTCGACATCAATTCAGGGATTAGGTGAGTGGAATTTTCAATTCAAAAATTAGGGTTTGCAAGTTAGGGTTTCGAAATTTGGGGATATTTTGTAAAACTATAAAAGGCAATTGATGTGTAGAGAGAAGGGTGTTCTTGGTTAGCCGAGATACCCCCTAATTGGGTTAATTTCAGTTTAATTCCAATTTTAATTTCAGTTTTATCATGTGTTAGTTTCAATTGCTAGGGTCTTAAGGAAGCCTTAACTTGCTATCCTGTGTGATGTGAATATGCATTCTTGAATGTTAAAAATGTTTAGGAGATAATCACTTTGGCATGTATGCAAATTGCTCTCACAGTGGATGCCATGTATCCACTGTAGTTAGAATATCTCTATGTGGACACAGCCACCAATCATGCTAAACCAGACCATGTTGAGCCTTAGACTAGTTATACTTAGCCAGATAACTAGTGCTATGGAGCAATGTCTTATTGGGGATGATTTCTCTATTGGAGAAACTTCTTAGACATAGGGCAGACCACATCTTAACCCATGTCATCACAAGAACAAGAATGTAGTCGTTGAATACATGGTGTAGGTTAGTGGTGGAATTAATGATCCTAGCTCCCTTCATCTGCTTTGTTTGCTTTCACCACTGCTCACCCACTGCCTATGACCTTTGGTCACTGTCACTGTTTTTGTTACATTGCCTTGTTTCTTTCTGCTTTGCTCACTCATCATCTTCACTGCCCTGTTCACTGCCTCTTGGCTTTGCTTTTCTCTTTACTGCCTTCTCATTGTTCTCACTGCACTGTCACTGCCATTTAGCTTAGGAATCTTCATGAACACACCCAAGTCCCTGTGGATCGACCCGTACTTGTGCACTCACTACATCGAAACCGTGCACTTGCGGTATCACTGTAGGCCTTAACTTTCTCCATTTTTTATACACTGTCCCCGGCCTACCAAGTTTTTGGCGCCGCTGCCGGGGACTTGGTTGTGTTGTGTTGAATTTTTCTTGGCTGTTTTTGCATGTTAGTTCATTTGCATCATTGCATCCTCTTTTGCATATTGTTTCATTCTAGCATACTCATCATGCATTGCATTCTTGCATTTTAGTGTAACTTGCTGTTTTAGTAGCTGCTGTGTAGTGCAGCTGAATTTCTTAGCTTCTAGCAAGAAACTTACTTCTCTTTTTGAGCCAACAGGTGTTGCTGCTTCTGCTGCTTCCTGTTGCTGCTTTTCTTCCTTGCTGTCTGCTGCTGCTGCTGCCAAGGCAAGTGCTGGAGAAGCTGCTGTTGTGCCTGAGAGCCTCTTGCTGCTGAGGCTGCCCCTGAGTTGCTGCTGAACTGCCCCTCCTGAGACTTGCTTGCCAAGAACTGCTGCCTGAAGTCTACCTGTGCTGCTGCTGCTGCTTCCTGTTGCTGCTGCCAGCCTCTGCTGCTGCCAAGACTGCTGCTGTTGCTGATCCCTGCTGCTGCTGCTGAGTCCCTGCTGAAGCTGCTGCAGCTGGTGTAAGATAAAGCCCAACTGGGCTTGTGAAGTGAACTGATTTGAACCAAGCCCAAATGGGCCTTAAGTATTGAAGCCAAAGCTTAGGATGATCCAAGGCCCAACTGGGCTTTTGCAACCAAACTGAGCAGCTGGGCTGTGCTTAAGCAAGTAAGCCTAAACCCATTAAGAGAACCCAACCTGTGGGCTTCCATTTTTAATTTGTGGGCTTGTAATAATTTTTTCCATTTTTTTTTGTTGGGCTTGTAATTTAAGTTAACTTTTGGGTTTGTATTTGAGCATTAACTGTGGGATTGTTCCTATCAAAATTTTGGGTTTCAAAAACCCAACAAACAACCTAAACAAGGTTAACTGAACCTACCAACTCAGCTGGGCTTCATTAGTTTCTGGGCTTGCTGAAGTCGTTAGTGGGCCGTGTACCCAAACTCTAGGCCGAAAGTTGGGCTCTGTTTCACAACAGTTCCCCAAACCCATTGCCTCACCAAAGCACAACCAAAACAGTGGGCTTATCCCCATAAAAACCAAATGTTTCCCATCAAAAACCAAATGTTTTTCATTCCCATAAAAACCAAATTTTTCCCCAAAATCCAAACCCATTAAAAACAAAATTTTGGGCTTTGTAACATAGTTACTTAGCTTTTGAACCCAATCATGTCTAGATCTTGGTCTACAGTTGGGGAATACAACAAATCCCTTAGAGAACTTGCGTGTGGACATACTTCACGTTATGAACCTCCCATAGACCATGATGTCAATAGTCATAGGAATTATTATGGACATTTTCAAAGTCCCGAGCTTCAATACATGAACCCTACTGACTATTCGCACATGCATCGTTTGCCACAACGTGAAAATGAACATTTTGCTAGTGCCTCACTCACACAATCATCTCTTGTGGATCAATTAGAAGCTCGAATCGCAGCTTTAGAAATGCAATCACATGAGGAATCTGTCACATCTAATTTTCTTAGGCAACCTGAAATCTATGCATGTCCCGCATGTGGTAGTTTAGACCACCCTGTTGAGAATTGTCATATTTTGCATAATTTTAGGCAATCTAGAGAAAATCCAAGGTATGAAATGCCCATAAATTGTGAGAATGGTAGTCATTGGGACCGTAATCAATCCTTTGAGGGTTGCGATCAATCTTTTATAAACCCTAATGACCATGCACACATGTACCAATCACCATAATTTGAACATGAAGAATTTTGTACTCCCATGAATTTAGACTCCACCACAGAAGCTTTCAGACTCAGTGAGCAAAACTTCGATAGATCTACATCACGAATTCAGGCATATTTAGATCAGATTTTGCTTCACCTACAAAAGGAGGAAATTCATGAGGAAATGTATGTTGTCCCTAATGAAGTGTCTAGCCCCATTCATGTAAATGATGTTGAATATGAACCTAATTTAGAGGAACATGAATCGACTAACGACACCACCACTTTTAATGAGGACCAATATGCATGCTACCATGATGATGATTATGATGATGTGTTAGAAGAACATGAAAATATTGTGGAACCTGTTGGTTCAATAACATATGGCTTCTCGCCCTCGACCTTCATGAATGTTGTTTTTTCTAATACTCATTGTAATTCATATGATTTTGATATTGACATGGGATTCGTACAATTATTCTGTGAAGATGAGCATGACATAGGAATAGTTGAATCTTCTGTAGACACTAATATGCATGAAAATATATTTGATGTGTCTGATTCTCTACCTAGGTCACATTGTGATATTTCTCCTGATTTGCCGATGCATGAGAATGAATCTGTTGATGATGTTGATGATTCTAAGTGTGAACTTGTTAATTTGATTGATGATTGTGAGCATGATGTGACATGTGTAGATGATTTAGGAGATTTTGATTTGATTAATAATGATGTGCCTATCGTCCTACATAAGTCACAATCTGATGGCCTTCCACCCAACCTAGATTTGGTTTGTACCCATATTGTCAAACCGACTTTTCTGAGAGTCCCTAATCTAGGTTTGGAA